>NW_026061812.1:820552-1123605 GCF_023897955.1 Schistocerca gregaria | reverse complement strand
TTCATGCACAATCTTAAGGTCCTAGCCCATGTCCAAAGCACCAAAGCCTGATAAAAGTCAATAATCGATATCTAAAACTTGAATAGTACTACTTCTTACTGGCTATTACATCAACTTAGAAGCTTCATCTGTGTTCTACTATGGTGAGTTTAGTGTCTCCACATACCGCAGCACGCGACATAGCTTTGCAGACGATAAGTACAACCGTTTCAGAGAGAAGGGCGGCCAATGTGACGATCTGGCTTTAAGTCGATTCTATAACAAATGACGAAAACGGACGGATTTCTCAGGTTTTTACTACATATGAACACTTTTCACATTCTCCCGTGCAACTCGGCTGCTAGTCATCCTTTCATGCAGAATCTTAAGGTCCTAGCTCATATCCAAGGCACCAAAGCCAGCTAAAAAGTCAATAATTGAAACCTAAAACTTGAATTGTACTACCTCTTACTATCAATTACATCAACTTAGAAGTTTCAATGTGTTCTACTATGGTGCTTTTAGTGTCTCCGCATACCGCAGCACGCGACATAGCTTTGCAGACGATAAGTACAACCCTTTCAGGGAGAAGAGCGGCCAATGTGACGATCTGGCTTTAAGTCGACTCGATAACAAAAGACGAAAACGGACGGATTTCTCAGGTTTTTACTACATATGAACACTTTTCACATTCTCCCGTACAACTCGGCTGCTAGTCCTCCTTTCATGTAGAATCTTAAGGTCCTAGCTCATGTCCAAGGCACCAAAGCCAGCTAAAAGTCAATAATCGACATAGCTTTGCAGACGATAAGTACAACCCTTTCAGGGAGAAGAGCGGCCAATGTGACGATCTGGCTTTAAGTCGACTCGATAACAAAAGACGAAAACGGACGGATTTCTCAGGTTTTACTACATATGAACACTTTTCACATTCTCCCGTACAACTCGGCTGCTAGTCCTCCTTTCATGCAGAATCTTAAGGTCCTAGCTCATGTCCAAGGCACCAAAGCCAGCTAAAAAGTCAATAATCGATAAATAAAACTTAAATTGTACTACTTCTTACTTGCTATTACATCAACTTAGAAGCTTTATCTGTGTTCTACTATGGTGCTTTTAGTGTCTCCGAATACCGCAGCACGCGACATAGCTTTGCAGACGATAAGTACAACCGTTTCAGAGAGAAGAGCGGCCAATGTAACGATCTGGCTTTAAGTCGATTAGATAACAAATGACAAAAACTTACGGATTTCAAAGGTTTTTACTACATATGAACACTTTTCCCATTCTCCCGTGCAAGTCGGCTACTAGTCCTCCTTTCATGCAGAATCTTAAGGTCCTAGCTCATGTCCAAGGCAAAAAAGCCAGCTAAAAAGTCAATAATCGATAACTAAAACTTGTATTGTACTACTTCTTACTGGCTATTACATCAACTTAGAAGCTTCATCTGTGTATTACTATGGTGCTTTTAGTTTCTCCGCATACCGCAGCACGTGACATAGCTTTGCAGACGATAAGTACAACCGTTTCAGAGAGAAGAGCGGCTAATGTGACGATCTGGCTTTCAGTCGATTCGACAACATATGACGAAAACGGACGGATTTCTCAGGTTTTTACTACATATGAACACTTTTCACATTCTCCCGTGCAACTCGGCTGCTAGTCCTCCTTTCATGCAGAATCTCAAGGTCCTAGCTCATGTCCAAGGCACCAAAGCCGAATAAAAAGTCAATAATCGATACCTAAAACTTGAATTATACTACTTCTTACTGGCTATTACATCAACTTAGAAGCTTCATCTGTGTTCTACTATGGTGCTTTTAGTGTCTCCGGATACCGCAGCATGCGACATAGCTTTGCAGACGATAAGATCAACCGTTTTAGAGAGAAGAGCGGCATATGTGACGATCTGGCTTTAAGTCGATTCGATAACAAATGACGAACACGGACGAATTTCTCAGGTTTTTACTACATATGAACACTTTTCACACACTCCCGTGCAACGCGGCAGCTAGTCCTTTTTTCATGCAGAATCGTAAGTTCCTAGATCATGTCCAAGGCACCAAAGCCAGCTAAAAAGTCAATAATCGATACCTAAAACTTGAATTGTACTACTTCTTACTGGCTATTACATCAACTTAGAAGGTTCATCTGTGTCCTACTATGGTGCTTTAATTTTCTCCGAATACCACGGCACGCGACATAGCGTTGCAGGCGATAAGTACAACCGTTTCAGAGAGAAGAGCGGCTAATGTGATGACCTGGCTTTAAGTCGATTCGATAACAAATGACGAAAACGGACGGATTTCTCAGGTTTTTACTACATGTGAACACTTTTCACATTCTCCCGTGCAAGTCGGCTGCTAGTCCTCCTTTCATGCACAATCTTAAGGTCCTAGCCCATGTCCAAAGCACCAAAGCCTGCTAAAAAGTCAATAATCGATATCTAAAACTTGAATAGTACTACTTCTTACTGGCTATTACATCAACTTAGAAGCTTCATCTGTGTTCTACTATGGTGAGTTTAGTGTCTCCACGTACCGCAGCACGCGAAATAGCTTTGCAGACGATAAGTACAACCGTTTCAGAGAGAAGGGCGGCCAATGTGACGATCTGGATTTGTGTTGATTCGATAACAAATGACGAACACGGACAGATTTCTTAGGTTTGTACTACATATGAACACTTTTCACATTCTCCCGTGCAACTCGGCTGCTAGTCCTCATTTCATGGAGAATCTTAAGGTCTTAGCTCATGTCCAAGGCACCAAAGCCAGCTAAAAAGTCAATAATCGATACCTAAAACTTGAATTGTACTACTTCTTACTGGCTAATACTTCATCTTAGAAGCTTCATCTGTGTACCACTATATTGATTTTAGTGTCTCCGCATACCGCAGCACGCGACATAGCTTTGCAGACGATAAGTACAACCGTTTCAGAGAGAACAGCGGCCAATGTGACGATCGGGCTTTAAGTCTATTCGATGACAAATGACGAAAACGGACGGATATCTCAGGTTTTTACTACATATGAACACTTTTCACATTCTCCCGTGGAACTCGGCTGCTAGTCCTCCTTTCATTCAGAATTTTAAGGTCCTAGCTCATGTTTAAGGCACCAAAGCCAGCTAAAAAGTCAATAATCTATACCTAAAACTTGAATTGTACTACTTCTTACTTGCTATTACATCAACTTAGACGCTTCATCTGTGTCCTACTATGGTGCTTTTAGTGTCTCCGCATACCGCAGCACGCGACATAGCTTTGCAGACGATAAGTACAACCCTTTCAGGGAGAAGAGCGGCCAATGTGACGATCTGGCTTTAAGTCGACTCGATAACAAAAGACGAAAACGGACGGATTTCTCAGGTTTTTGCTACATATGAACACTTTTCACATTCTCCAGTGCAACGCTACTGCTAGTCCTCCATTCATGCAGAATCTTAAGTTCCTAGCTCGTGTTCAAAGCATCAAAGATGGGTAAAAAGTCAATAATCCATAACTAAAACTTGAATTGTACTACTTCTTACTGGCTATTACATCAACTTAGAAGCTTCATCTGTGTTTTACTATGGTGCTTTTAGTGTCTCCGCATACCGCAGCACGCGACATAGCTTTGCAGACGATAAGTACAACCGTTTCAGAGAGAACAGCGGCCAATGTGACGATCGGGCTTTAAGTCTATTCGATGACAAATGACGAAGACGGACGGATTTCTCAGGTTCTTACTACATATGAACACTTTTCACATTCTCCCGTGCAACTCGGCTGCTAGTCCTCCTTTCATGCAGAATCTTAAGGTCCTAGCTCATGTCCAAGGCACCAAAGCCAGCTAAAAAGTCAATAATCGATACCTAAAACTTGAATTGTACTACTTCTTACTGGCTATTACATCAACTTAGAAGTATCATCGGAGTTCTACTATGGTGCTTTTAGTGTCTCTGCATACCGCAGCACGCGACATAGCTTTGCAGACGATAAGTACAACCGTTGCAGAGAGAAGAGCGGCCAATGTGACGATCTGGCTTTAAGTCGATTCGATAACAAATGACGAAAACGGACGGATTTCTCAGGTTTTTACTACATATGAACACTTTTCACATTCTCCCGTGCAACTCGGCTGCTAGTCCACCTTTCATGCAGAGTCTTAAGGTCCTAGCTCATGTCCAAGGCACCAAAGCCAGCTAAGAAATCGATAATCAGTACCTAAAACTTTAATAGTACTACTTCTTACTGGCTATTACATCAACTTAGAATCTTCATCTGTATTCTACTATGGTGCTTTTAGTGTCTCCGCATACCGCAGCACGCGACATAGCTTTAAAGACGATAAGTACAACCGTTTCAGACAGAAATGCGGCCAATGTGACGATCTGGCTTTAAGTCGATTCGATAACAAATGACGAAAACGGACGGATTTCTAGGTTTTTACTACATATGAACACTTTTCACATTCTCCCGTGCAACTAGGCTGCTAGTCCCTCTTTCATGCAGAATCTCAAGGTCCTAGCTCATGTCCAAGGCACCAAAGCCAGCTAAGAAGTCAATAATCAGTACCTAAAACTTGAATTGTACTACTTTTTACTGGCTTTTACATCAACTTAGAAGCTTCATCTGTGTTCTACTATGGTGCTTTTAGTGTCTCTGCATACCGCATCACGCGACATAGCTTTGCAGACGATACGTACAACCGTTTCAGAGAGAAGAGCGGCTAATGTGACGATCTGGCTTTCAGTCGATTCGACAACATATGACGAAAACGGACGGATTTCTTAGGTTTTTACTACATATGAACACTTTTCACATTCTCCCGTGCAACTCGGCTGCTAGTCATCCTTTCATGCAGAATCTTAAGGTCCTAGATCATATCCAAGGCACCAAAGCCAGCTAAAAAGTCAATAATCGAAACCTAAAACGTGAATTGTACTACCTCTTACTATCAATTACATCAACTTAGAAGTTTCATCTGTGTTCTACTATGGTGCTTTTAGTGTCTCCGCATACCGCAGCACGCGACATAGCTTTGCAGACGATATGTACAACCCTTTCAGGGAGAAGAGCGGCCAATGTGACGATCTGGCTTTAAGTCGACTCGATAACAAAAGACGAAAACGGACGGATTTCTCAGGTTTTTACTACATATGAACACTTTTCACATTCTCCCGTACAACTCGGCTGCTAGTCCTCCTTTCATGCAGAATCTTAAGGTCCTAGCTCATGTCCAAGGCACCAAAGCCAGCTAAAAAGTCAATAATCGACATAGCTTTGCAGACGATAAGTACAACCCTTTCAGGGAGAAGAGCGGCCAATGTGACGATCTGGCTTTAAGTCGACTCAATAACAAAAGACGAAAACGGACGGATTTCTCAGGTTTTACTACATATGAACACTTTTCACATTCTCCCGTACAACTCGGCTGCTAGTCCTCCTTTCATGCAGAATCTTAAGGTCCTAGCTCATGTCCAAGGCACCAAAGCCAGCTAAAAAGTCAATAATCGATACCTAAAACTTAAATTGTACTACTTCTTACTTGCTATTACATCAACTTAGAAGCTTTATCTGTGTTCTACTATGGTGCTTTTAGTGTCTCCGAATACCGCAGCACGCGACATAGCTTTGCAGACGATAAGTACAACCGTTTCAGAGAGAAGAGCGGCCAATGTAACGATCTGGCTTTAAGTCGATTAGATAACAAATGACAAAAACTTACGGATTTCAAAGGTTTTTTCTACATATGAACATATTTCCCATTCTCCCGTGCAAGTCGGCTGCTAGTCCTCCTTTCATGCAGAATCTTAAGGTCCTAGCTCATGTCCAAGGCAAAAAAAGCCAGCTAAAAAGTCAATAATCGATAACTAAAACTTGTATTGTACTACTTCTTACTGGCTATTACATCAACTTAGAAGCTTCATCTGTGTATTAATATGGTGCTTTTAGTTTCTCCGCATACCGCAGCACGTGACATAGCTTTGCAGACGATAAGTACAACCGTTTCAGAGAGAAGAGCGGCTAATGTGACGATCTGGCTTTCAGTCGATTCGACAACATATGACGAAAACGGACGGATTTCTTAGGTTTTTACTACATATGAACACTTTTCACATTCTCCCGTGCAACTCGGCTGCTAGTCCTCCTTTCATGCAGAATCTCAAGGTCCTAGCTCATGTCCAAGGCACCAAAGCCGAATAAAAAGTCAATAATCGATACCTAAAACTTGAATTATACTACTTCTTACTGGCTATTACATCAACTTAGAAGCTTCATCTGTGTTCTACTATGGTGCTTTTAGTGTCTCCGGATACCGCAGCATGCGACATAGCTTTGCAGACGATAAGATCAACCGTTTTAGAGAGAAGAGCGGCATATGTGACGATCTGGCTTTAAGTCGATTCGATAACAAATGACGAACACGGACGAATTTCTCAGGTTTTTACTACATATGAACACTTTTCACACACTCCCGTGCAACGCGGCAGCTAGTCCTTTTTTCATGCAGAATCGTAAGTTCCTAGATCATGTCCAAGGCACCAAAGCCAGCTAAAAAGTCAATAATCGATACCTAAAACTTGAATTGTACTACTTCTTACTGGCTATTACATCAACGTAGAAGCTTCATCTGTGTTCTACTATGGTGCTTTTAGTGTCTCCGCATACCGCAGCACGCGACATAGCTTTGCAGACGATAAATGTAACCGTTTCAGAAAGAAATGCGGCCAATGTGACGACCTGGCTTTAAGTCGATTCGATAATAAATGATGAAAACGGACGGATTTCCCAGGTTTTTGCAACATATGAACACTTTTCACATTCTCCAGTGCAACGCTACTGCTAGTCCTCCATTCATGCAAAATCTTAAGTTCCTAGCTCCTGTTCAAAGCATCAAAGAAGGGTAAAAAAACAGTAATCGATACTTAAAACTTGAATTGTACTACTTCTTACTGGCTATTACATCAACTTAGAAGGTTCATCTGTGTCCTACTATGGTGCTTTAATTTTCTCCGAATACCACGGCACGCGACATAGCGTTGCAGGCGATAAGTACAACCGTTTCAGAGAGAAGAGCGGCTAATGTGATGACCTGGCTTTAAGTCGATTCGATAACAAATGACGAAAACGGACGGATTTCTCAGGTTTTTACTACATGTGAACACTTTTCACATTCTCCCGTGCAAGTCGGATGCTAGTCCTCCTTTCATGCACAATCTTAAGGTCCTAGCCCATGTCCAAAGCACCAAAGCCTGCTAAAAAGTCAATAATCGATATCTAAAACTTGAATAGTACTACTTCTTACTGGCTATTACATCAACTTAGAAGCTTCATCTGTGTTCTACTATGGTGAGTTTAGTGTCTCCACATACCGCAGCACGCGAAATAGCTTTGCAGACGATAAGTACAACCGTTTCAGAGAGAAGGGCGGCCAATGTGACGATCTGGATTTGTGTTGATTCGATAACAAATGACGAACACGGACGGATTTCTTAGGTTTGTACTACATATGAACACTTTTCACATTCTCCCGCGCAAGTCGGCTGCTAGTCCTCATTTCATGGAGAATCTTAAGGTCTTAGCTCATGTCCAAGGCACCAAAGCCAGCTAAAAAGTCAATAATCGATACCTAAAACTTGAATTGTACTACTTCTTACTGGCTAATACTTCAACTTAGAAGCTTCATCTGTGTACTACTATATTGAGTTTAGTGTCTCCGCATTCCGCACACGCGACATAGCTTTGCAGACGATAAGTACAACCGTTTCAGAGAGAACAGCGGCCAATGTGACGATCGGGCTTTAAGTCTATTCGATGACAAATGACGAAGACGGACGGATTTCTCAGGTTTTTACTACATATGAACACTTTTCACATTCTCCCGTGCAACTCGGCTGCTAGTCATCCTTTCATGCAGAATCTTAAGGTCCTAGCTCATATCCAAGGCACCAAAGCCAGCTAAAAAGTCAATAATCGAAACCTAAAACTTGAAATGTACTACCTCTTACTATCAATTACATCAACTTAGAAGTTTCATCTGTGTTCTGCTATGGTGCTTTTAGTGTCTCCGCATACCGCAGCACGCGACATAGCTTTGCAGACGATAAGTACAACCCTTTCAGGGAGAAGAGCGGCCAATGTGACGATCTGGCTTTAAGTCGACTCGATAACAAAAGACGAAAACGGACGGATTTCTCAGGTTTTTACTACATATGAACACTTTTCACATTCTCCCGTACAACTCGGCTGCTAGTCCTCCTTTCATGCAGAATCTTAAGGTCCTAGCTCATGTCCAAGGCACCAAAGCCAGCTAAAAAGTCAATAATCGACATAGCTTTGCAGACGATAAGTACAACCCTTTCAGGGAGAAGAGCGGCCAATGTGACGATCTGGCTTTAAGTCGACTCGATAACAAAAGACGAAAACGGACGGATTTCTCAGGTTTTTACTACATATGAACACTTTTCACATTCTCCCGTACAACTCGGCTGCTAGTCCTCCTTTCATGCAGAATCTTAAGGTCCTAGCTCATGTCCAAGGCACCAAAGCCAGCTAAAAAGTCAATAATCGATACCTAAAACTTAAATTGTACTACTTCTTACTTGCTATTACATCAACTTAGAAGCTTTATCTGTGTTCTACTATGGTGCTTTTAGTGTCTCCGAATACCGCAGCACGCGACATAGCTTTGCAGACGATAAGTACAACCGTTTCAGAGAGAAGAGCGGCCAATGTAACGATCTGGCTTTAAGTCGATTAGATAACAAATGACAAAAACTTACGGATTTCAAAGGTTTTTACTACATATGAACACTTTTCCCATTCTCCCGTGCAAGTCGGCTACTAGTCCTCCTTTCATGCAGAATCTTAAGGTCCTAGCTCATGTCCAAGGCAAAAAAGCCAGCTAAAAAGTCAATAATCGATAACTAAAACTTGTATTGTACTACTTCTTACTGGCTATTACATCAACTTAGAAGCTTCATCTGTGTATTACTATGGTGCTTTTAGTTTCTCCGCATACCGCAGCACGTGACATAGCTTTGCAGACGATAAGTACAACCGTTTCAGAGAGAAGAGCGGCTAATGTGACGATCTGGCTTTCAGTCGATTCGACAACATATGACGAAAACGGACGGATTTCTCAGGTTTTTACTACATATGAACACTCTTCACATTCTCCCGTGCAACTCGGCTGCTAGTCCTCCTTTCATGCAGAATCTCAAGGTCCTAGCTCATGTCCAAGGCACCAAAGCCGAATAAAAAGTCAATAATCGATACCTAAAACTTGAATTATACTACTTCTTACTGGCTATTACATCAACTTAGAAGCTTCATCTGTGTTCTACTATGGTGCTTTTAGTGTCTCCGGATACCGCAGCATGCGACATAGCTTTGCAGGCGATAGGATCAACCGTTTTAGAGAGAAGAGCGGCATATGTGACGATCTGGCTTTAAGTCGATTCGATAACAAATGACGAACACGGACGAATTTCTCAGTTTTTTACTACATATGAACACTTTTCACACACTCCCGTGCAACGCGGCAGCTAGTCCTTTTTTCATGCAGAATCGTAAGTTCCTAGATCATGTCCAAGGCACCAAAGCCAGCTAAAAAGTCAATAATCGATACCTAAAACTTGAATTGTACTACTTCTTACTGGCTATTACATCAACGTAGAAGCTTCATCTGTGTTCTACTATGGTGCTTTTAGTGTCTCCGCATACCGCAGCACGCGACATAGCTTTGCAGACGATAAATGTAACCGTTTCAGAAAGAAATGCGGCCAATGTGACGACCTGGCTTTAAGTCGATTCGATAATAAATGATGAAAACGGACGGATTTCCCAGGTTTTTGCAACATATGAACACTTTTCACATTCTCCAGTGCAACGCTACTGCTAGTCCTCCATTCATGCAAAATCTTAAGTTCCTAGCTCCTGTTCAAAGCATCAAAGAAGGGTAAAAAAACAGTAATCGATACTTAAAACTTGAATTGTACTACTTCTTACTGGCTATTACATCAACTTAGAAGGTTCATCTGTGTCCTACTATGGTGCTTTAATTTTCTCCGAATACCACGGCACGCGACATAGCGTTGCAGGCGATAAGTACAACCGTTTCAGAGAGAAGACCGGCTAATGTGATGACCTGGCTTTAAGTCGATTCGATAACAAATGACGAAAACGGACGGATTTCTCAGGTTTTTACTACATATGAACACTTTTCACATTCTCCCGTACAACTCGGCTGCTAGTCCTCCTTTCATGCAGAATCTTAAGGTCCTAGCTCATGTCCAAGGCACCAAAGCCATCTAAAAAGTCAATAATCGATATCTAAAACTTGAATAGTACTACTTCTTACTGGCTATTACATCAACTTAGAAGCTTCATCTGTGTTCTACTATGGTGAGTTTAGTGTCTCCACATACCGCAGCACGCGAAATAGCTTTGCAGACGATAAGTACAACCGTTTCAGAGAGAAGGGCGGCCAATGTGACGATCTGGATTTGTGTTGATTCGATAACAAATGACGAACACGGACGGATTTCTTAGGTTTGTACTACATATGAACACTTTTCACATTCTCCCGCGCAAGTCGGCTGCTAGTCCTCATTTCATGGAGAATCTTAAGGTCTTAGCTCATGTCCAAGGCACCAAAGCCAGCTAAAAAGTCAATAATCGATACCTAAAACTTGAATTGTACTACTTCTTACTGGCTAATACTTCAACTTAGAAGCTTCATCTGTGTACTACTATATTGAGTTTAGTGTCTCCGCATTCCGCACACGCGACATAGCTTTGCAGACGATAAGTACAACCGTTTCAGAGAGAACAGCGGCCAATGTGACGATCGGGCTTTAAGTCTATTCGATGACAAATGACGAAGACGGACGGATTTCTCAGGTTTTTACTACATATGAACACTTTTCACATTCTCCCGTGCAACTCGGCTGCTAGTCATCCTTTCATGCAGAATCTTAAGGTCCTAGCTCATATCCAAGGCACCAAAGCCAGCTAAAAGTCAATAATCGAAACCTAAAACTTGAAATTTACTACCTCTTACTATCAATTACATCAACTTAGAAGTTTCATCTGTGTTCTGCTATGGTGCTTTTAGTGTCTCCGCATACCGCAGCACGCGACATAGCTTTGCAGACGATAAGTACAACCCTTTCAGGGAGAAGAGCGGCCAATGTGACGATCTGGCTTTAAGTCGACTCGATAACAAAAGACGAAAACGGACGGATTTCTCAGGTTTTTACTACATATGAACACTTTTCACATTCTCCCGTACAACTCGGCTGCTAGTCCTCCTTTCATGCAGAATCTTAAGGTCCTAGCTCATGTCCAAGGCACCAAAGCCAGCTAAAAAGTCAATAATCGACATAGCTTTGCAGACGATAAGTACAACCCTTTCAGGGAGAAGAGCGGCCAATGTGACGATCTGGCTTTAAGTCGACTCGATAACAAAAGACGAAAACGGACGGATTTCTCAGGTTTTTACTACATATGAACACTTTTCACATTCTCCCGTACAACTCGGCTGCTAGTCCTCCTTTCATGCAGAATCTTAAGGTCCTAGCTCATGTCCAAGGCACCAAAGCCAGCTAAAAAGTCAATAATCGATACCTAAAACTTAAATTGTACTACTTCTTACTTGCTATTACATCAACTTAGAAGCTTTATCTGTGTTCTACTATGGTGCTTTTAGTGTCTCCGAATACCGCAGCACGCGACATAGCTTTGCAGACGATAAGTACAACCGTTTCAGAGAGAAGAGCGGCCAATGTAACGATCTGGCTTTAAGTCGATTAGATAACAAATGACAAAAACTTACGGATTTCAAAGGTTTTTACTACATATGAACACTTTTCCCATTCTCCCGTGCAAGTCGGCTACTAGTCCTCCTTTCATGCAGAATCTTAAGGTCCTAGCTCATGTCCAAGGCAAAAAAGCCAGCTAAAAAGTCAATAATCGATAACTAAAACTTGTATTGTACTACTTCTTACTGGCTATTACATCAACTTAGAAGCTTCATCTGTGTATTACTATGGTGCTTTTAGTTTCTCCGCATACCGCAGCACGTGACATAGCTTTGCAGACGATAAGTACAACCGTTTCAGAGAGAAGAGCGGCTAATGTGACGATCTGGCTTTCAGTCGATTCGACAACATATGACGAAAACGGACGGATTTCTGAGGTTTTTACTACATATGAACACTCTTCACATTCTCCCGTGCAACTCGGCTGCTAGTCCTCCTTTCATGCAGAATCTCAAGGTCCTAGCTCATGTCCAAGGCACCAAAGCCGAATAAAAATTCAATAATCGATACCTAAAACTTGAATTATACTACTTCTTACTGGCTATTACATCAACTTAGAAGCTTCATCTGTGTTCTACTATGGTGCTTTTAGTGTCTCCGGATACCGCAGCATGCGACATAGCTTTGCAGGCGATAGGATCAACCGTTTTAGAGAGAAGAGCGGCATATGTGACGATCTGGCTTTAAGTCGATTCGATAACAAATGACGAACACGGACGAATTTCTCAGGTTTTTACTACATATGAACACTTTTCACACACTCCCGTGCAACGCGGCAGCTAGTCCTTTTTTCATGCAGAATCGTAAGTTCCTAGATCATGTCCAAGGCACCAAAGCCAGCTAAAAAGTCAATAATCGATACCTAAAACTTGAATTGTACTACTTCTTACTGGCTATTACATCAACGTAGAAGCTTCATCTGTGTTCTACTATGGTGCTTTTAGTGTCTCCGCATACCGCAGCACGCGACATAGCTTTGCAGACGATAAATGTAACCGTTTCAGAAAGAAATGCGGCCAATGTGACGACCTGGCTTTAAGTCGATTCGATAATAAATGATGAAAACGGACGGATTTCCCAGGTTTTTGCAACATATGAACACTTTTCACATTCTCCAGTGCAACGCTACTGCTAGTCCTCCATTCATGCAAAATCTTAAGTTCCTAGCTCCTGTTCAAAGCATCAAAGAAGGGTAAAAAAACAGTAATCGATACTTAAAACTTGAATTGTACTACTTCTTACTGGCTATTACATCAAGTTAGAAGGTTCATCTGTGTCCTACTATGGTGCTTTAATTTTCTCCGAATACCACGGCACGCGACATAGCGTTGCAGGCGATAAGTACAACCGTTTCAGAGAGAAGAGCGGCTAATGTGATGACCTGGCTTTAAGTCGATTCGATAACAAATGACGAAAACGGACGGATTTCTCAGGTTTTTACTACATGTGAACACTTTTCACATTCTCCCGTGCAAGTCGGCTGCTAGTCCTCCTTTCATGGACAATCTTAAGGTCCTAGCCCATGTCCAAAGCACCAAAGCCTGCTAAAAAGTCAATAATCGATATCTAAAACTTGAATAGTACTACTTCTTACTGGCTATTACATCAACTTAGAAGCTTCATCTGTGTTCTACTATGGTGAGTTTAGTGTCTCCACATACCGCAGCACGCGAAATAGCTTTGCAGACGATAAGTACAACCGTTTCAGAGAGAAGGGCGGCCAATGTGACGATCTGGATTTGTGTTGATTCGATAACAAATGACGAACACGGACGGATTTCTTAGGTTTGTACTACATATGAACACTTTTCACATTCTCCCGTGCAACTCGGCTGCTAGTCCCCCTTTCATGCAGAATCGTAAGGTCCTAGCTCATGTCCAAGGCACCAAAGCGAGCTAAAAAGTCAATAATCGATATCTAAAACTTAAATTGTACTACTTCTTACTGGCTATTACATCAACTTAGAAGCTTCATCTGTGTTCTACTATGGTGAGTTTAGTGTCTCCACATACCGCAGCACGCGACATAGCGTTGCAGACGATAAGTACAACCGTTTCAGAGAGAAGGGCGGCCAATGTGACGATCTGGCTTTAAGTCGATTCTATAACAAATGACGAAAACGGACGGATTTCTCAGGTTTTTACTACATATGAACACTTTTCACATTCTCCCATGCAACTCGGCTGCTAGACCTCCTTTCATGCAGAATCTTACGGTCCTAGCTCATGTCCAAGGCACCAAAGCCAGCTAAAAAGTCAATAATCGATACCTAAAACTTGTATTGTACTACTTCTTACTGGCAATTACATCAACTTAGAAGGTTCATCTGTGTCCTACTATGGTGCTTTAATTTTCTCCGAATACCACGGCACGCGACATAGCGTTGCAGGCGATAAGTACAACCGATTCAGAGAGAAGAGCGGCCAATGTGATGACCTGGCTTTAAGTTGATTCGATAACAAATGACGAAAACGGACGGATTTCTCAGGTTTTTACTACATATGAACACTTTTCACATTCTCCCGTACAACTCGGCTGCTAGTCCTCCTTTCATGCAGAATCTTAAGGTCCTAGCTCATGTCCAAGGCACCAAAGCCAGCTAAAAAGTTAATAATCAATGCCTAAAACTTGAATTGTACTACTTCTTACTGGCTATTACATCAACGTAGAAGCTTCATCTGTGTATTACTATGGTGCTTTTAGTGTCTCCGGATACCGCATCACGCGACATAGCTTAGCAGACGATAAGTACAACCGTTTCAGACAGAAGAGCGGCCAATGCGGTGATCTGGCTTTAAATCGATTCGATAACAAATGACGAAAACGAACGGATTTCTCAGGTTTTTACTACATATGAACACTTCTCACATTCTCCCGTGCAACTCGGCTGCTAGTCCTCCTTTCATGAAGAATCTTAAGGTCCTAGCTCATGTCCAAGGCACCAAAGCCAGCTAAAAAGTCAATAATCGATACCTAAAACTTGAATTGTACTACTTCTTACTGGCTATTACATCAACTTAGAAATATCATCTGTGTTCTACTATTGTGCTTTTAGTGTCTCCGCATACCGCAGCACGCGACATAGCTTTGCAGACGATAAGTACAACCGTTTCAGAGAGAAGAGCGGCCATTGTGACGATCTGGCTTTAAGTCGATTAGATAACAAATGACAAAAACTTAGGGATTTCAAAGGTTTTTACTACATATGAACACTTTTCCCATTCTCCCGTGCAAGTCGGCTGCTAGTCCTCCTTTCATGCAGAATCTTAAGGTCCTAGCTCATGTCCAAGGCAAAAAAGCCAGCTAAAAAGTCAATAATCGATAACTAAAACTTGTATTGTACTACTTCTTACTGGCTATTACATCAACTTAGAAGCTTCATCTGTGTATTACTATGGTGCTTTTAGTGTCTCCGGATACCGCATCACGCGACATAGCTTAGCAGACGATAAGTACAACCGTTTCAGACAGAAGAGCGGCCAATGCGGTGATCTGGCTTTAAATCGATTCGATAACAAATGACGAAAACGAACGGATTTCTCAGGTTTTTACTACATATGAACACTTCTCACATTCTCCCGTGCAACTCGGCTGCTAGTCCTCCTTTCATGAAGAATCTTAAGGTCCTAGCTCATGTCCAAGGCACCAAAGCCAGCTAAAAAGTCAATAATCGATACCTAAAACTTGAATTGTACTACTTCTTACTGGCTATTACATCAACTTAGAAATATCATCGGAGTTCTACTATGGTGCTTTTAGTGTCTCTGCATACCGCAGCACGCGACATAGCTTTGCAGACGATAAGTACAACCGCTGCAGAGAGAAGAGCGGCCAATGTGACGATCTGGCTTTAAGTCGATTCGATAACAAATGACGAAAACGGACGGATTTCTTAGCTTTGTACTACATATGAACACCTTTCCCATTCTCCCGTGCAACTCGGCTGCTAGTCCTCATTTCATGCAGAATCTTAAGGTCTTAGCTCATGTCCAAGGCACCAAAGCCAGCTAAAAAGGCAATAATCGATACCTAAAACTTGAATTGTACTACTTCTTACTGGCTAATACTTCAACTTAGAAGCTTCATCTGTGTACTACTATATTGATTTTAGTGTCTCCGCATACCGCAGCACGCGACATAGCTTTGCAGAAGATAAGTACAACCGTTTCAGAGAGAACAGCGGCCAATGTGACGATCGGGCTTTAAGTCTATTCGATGACAAATGACGAAGACGGACGGATTTCTCAGGTTTTTACTACATATGAACTCTTTTCACATTCTCCCGTGCAACTCGGCTGCTAGTCCCCCTTTCATGCAGAATCGTAAGGTCCTAGCTCATGTCCAAGGCACCAAAGCGAGCTAAAAAGTCAATAATCGATATCTAAAACTTAAATTGTACTACTTCTTACTGGCTATTACATCAACTTAGAAGCTTCATCTGTGTTCTACTATGGTGAGTTTAGTGTCTCCACATACCGCAGCACGCGACATAGCGTTGCAGACGATAAGTACAACCGTTTCAGAGAGAAGGGCGGCCAATGTGACGATCTGGCTTTAAGTCGATTCTATAACAAATGACGAAAACGGACGGATTTCTCAGGTTTTTACTACATATGAACACTTTTCACATTCTCCCATGCAACTCGGCTGCTAGACCTCCTTTCATGCAGAATCTTACGGTCCTAGCTCATGTCCAAGGCACCAAAGCCAGCTAAAAAGTCAATAATCGATACCTAAAACTTGTATTGTACTACTTCTTACTGGCAATTACATCAACTTAGAAGGTTCATCTGTGTCCTACTATGGTGCTTTAATTGTCTCCGAATACCACGGCACGCGACATAGCGTTGCAGGCGATAAGTACAACCGATTCAGAGAGAAGAGCGGCCAATGTGATGACCTGGCTTTAAGTTGATTCGATAACAAATGACGAAAACGGACGGATTTCTCAGGTTTTTACTACATATGAACACTTTTCACATTCTCCCGTACAACTCGGCTGCTAGTCCTCCTTTCATGCAGAATCTTAAGGTCCTAGCTCATGTCCAAGGCACCAAAGCCAGCTAAAAAGTCAATAATCGATACATAAAACTTGAATTGTACTACTTCTTACTTGCTATTACATCAACTTAGAAGCTTTATCTGTGTTCTACTATGGTGCTTTTAGTGTCTCCGAATACCGCAGCACGCGACATAGCTTTGCAGACGATAAGTACAACCGTTTCAGAGAGAAGAGCGGCCAATGTAACGATCTGGCTTTAAGTCGATTAGATAACAAATGACAAAAACTTAGGGATTTCAAAGGTTTTTACTACATATGAACACTTTTCCCATTCTCCCGTGCAAGTCGGCTGCTAGTCCTCCTTTCATGCAGAATCTTAAGGTCCTAGCTCATGTCCAAGGCAAAAAAGCCAGCTAAAAAGTCAATAATCGATAACTAAAACTTGTATTGTACTACTTCTTACTGGCTATTACATCAACTTAGAAGCTTCATCTGTGTATTACTATGGTGCTTTTAGTGTCTCCGGATACCGCATCACGCGACATAGCTTTGCAGACGATAAGTACAACCGTTTCAGACAGAAGAGCGACCAATGCGGTGATCTGGCTTTAAATCGATTCGATAACAAATGACGAAAACGAACGGATTTCTCAGGTTTTTACTACATATGAACACTTTTCACATTCTCCCGTGCAACTCGACTGCTAGTCCTCCTTTCATGAAGAATCTTAAGGTCCTAGCTCATGTCCAAAGCACCAAAGCCTGCTAAAAAGTCAATAATCAAAACCTAAAACGTGAATTGTACTACCTCTTACTGGCTATTACATCAACTTAGAAATATCATCGGAGTTCTACTATGGTGCTTTTAGTGTCTCTGCATACCGCAGCACGCGACATAGCTTTGCAGACGATAAGTACAACCGCTGCAGAGAGAAGAGCGGCCAAGGTGACGATCTGGCTTTAAGTCGATTCGATAACAAATGACGAAAACGGACGGATTTCTTAGCTTTGTACTACATATGAACACTTTTCACATTCTCCCGTGCAACTCGGCTGCTAGTCCTCATTTCATGCAGAATCTTAAGGTCTTAGCTCATGTCCAAGGCACCAAAGCCAGCTAAAAAGTCAATAATCGATACCTAAAACTTGAATTGTACTACTTCTTACTGGCTAATACTTCAACTTAGAAGCTTCATCTGTGTACTACTATATTGATTTTAGTGTCTCCGCATACCGCAGCACGCGACATAGCTTTGCAGACGATAAGTACAACCCTTTCAGGGAGAAGAGCGGCCAATGTGACGACCTGGCTTTAAGTCGACTCGATAACAAAAGACGAAAACGGACGGATTTCTCAGGTTTTTACTACATATGAACACTTTTCACATTCTCCCGTACAACTCGGCTGCTAGTCCTCCTTTCATGCAGAATCTTAAGGTCCTAGCTCATGTCCAAGGCACCAAAGCCAGCTAAAAAGTCAATTATCGATACCTAAAACTTGAATTGTACTACTTCTTACTTGCTATTACATCAACTTAGAAGCTTTATCTGTGTTCTACTATGGTGCTTTTAGTGTCTCCGCATACCGCAACACGCGACATATCTTTGCAGACGATAAGGACAACCGTTTCAGAGAGACGAGCGGCCAATGTGACGATCTGGCTTTGAGTCGATTCGTTAACAAATGACGAAAACGGACGGATTTCTCAGGTTTTTACTACATATGAACTCTTTTCACATTCTCCCATGCAACTCGGCTGCTAGTCCTCGTTTCATGCAGAATCTTAAGGTCCTAGCTCATGTAAAAGGCACCAAAGCCAGCTAAAAAGTCAATAATCGATACCTAAAACGTGAATTGTACTACTTCTTACTGGCTATTACATCAACTTAGAAGCTTCATGTGTGTTCTACTATGGTGCTTTTAGTGTCTCCGCATACCGCAGCACGCGACATAGCTTTGCAGACGATAAGTACAACCGTTTCAGAGAGAAGAGCGGCCAATATGACGATCTGGCTTTAAGTCGATTCGAAAACAAATGACGAAAACGGACGGATTTCAAAGGTTTTTACTACATATGAACACTTTTCACATTCTCCCGTGCAACTCAGCTGCTAGTCCTCCTTTCATGCAGAATCTTAAGGTCCTAGCTCATGACCAAGGCACCAAAGCCAGCTAAAAAGTCAATAATCGATACCTAAAACTTTAATTGTACTATTTCTTACCGGCTATTACATCAACTTATAAGTTTCATCTGTGTTCTATTATGGTGCTTTTAGTGTCTCCTCATTCCGCAGCACGCGTCATAGCTTTGCAGACGATAAGTACAACCGTTTCAGGGAGAAGAGCGTCCAATGTGACGATCTGGCTTTAAGTCGATTCGAAAACAAATGACGAAAACGGACGGATTTCTAAGGTTTTTACTACATATGAACACTTTTCACATTCTCCCGTGGAACTCGGCTGCTAGTCCTCCTTTCATTCAGAATTTTAAGGTCCTAGCTCATGTCCAAGGCACGAAAGCCAGCTAAAAAGTCAATAATCGATACCTAAAACTTGAATTGTACTACTTCTTACTTGCTATTACATCAACTTAGAAGCTTCATCTGTGTCCTACTATGGTGCTTTTAGTGTCTCCGAATACCGCAGCACGCGACATAGCTTTGCAGACGATAAGTACAACCGTTTCAGACAGAAGAGCGGCCAATGTGACGATCTGGCTTTTAGTCGATTCGATAACAAATGACGAAAACGGACGGATTTCATAGGTTTTTACTACATATGAACACTTTTCACATTCTCCCGTGCAACTCGGCTGCTAGTCCTCCTTTCATTCAGAATTTTAAGATCCTAGCTCATGTTTAAGGCACCAAAGCCAGCTAAAAAGTCAATAATCTGTACCTAAAACTTGAATTTTACTACTTCTTACTTGCTATTACATCAACTTAGACGCTTCATCTGTGTCCTACTATGGTGCTTTAATTGTCTCCGAATACCACGGCACGCGACATAGCGTTGCAGGCGATAAGTACAACCGTTTCAGAGAGAAGAGCGGCCAATGTGATGACCTGGCTTTAAGTCGATTCGATAACAAATGACGAAAACGGACGGATTTCTCAGGTTTTTACTACATATGAACACTTTTCACATTCTCCCGTGCAAGTCGGCTGCTAGTCCTCCTTTCATGCACAATCTTAAGGTCCTAGCCCATGTCCAAAGCACCAAAGCCTGCTAAAAAGTCAATAATCGATATCTAAAACTTGAATAGTACTACTTCTTACTGGCTATTACATCAACTTAGAAGCTTCATCTCTGTTCTACTATGGTGAGTTTAGTGTCTCCACATACCGCAGCACGCGAAATAGATTTGCAGACGATAAGTACAACCGTTTCAGACAGAAATGCGGCCAATGTGACGATCTGGCTTTAAGTCGATTCGATAACAAATGACGAAAACGGACGGATTTCTAGGTTTTTACTACATATGAACACTTTTCACATTCTCCCGTGCAACTCGGCTGCTAGTCCTCCTTTCATGCAGAATCTTAAGGTCCTAGCTCATGTCCAAGGCACCAAAGCCAGCTAAAAAGTCAATAATCGATACCTAAAACTTTAATAGTACTACTTCTTACTGGCTATTACATCAACTTAGAAGCTTCATCTGTGTTCTATTATGGTGCTTTTAGTGTCTCCTCATACCGCAGCACGTGACATACCTTTGCAGACGATACGTACAACCGTTTCAGGGAGAAGAGCGGCCAATGTGACGATCTGGCTTTAAGTCGATTCGATAACAAATGACGAAAACGGACGGATTTCTCAGGTTTTTACTACATATGAACACTTTTCACATTCTCCCGTGGAACTCGGCTGCTAGTCCTCCTTTCATTCAGAATTTTAAGGTTCTATTTCATGTTTAAGGCAACAAAGCCAGCTAAAAAGTCAATAATCTATACCTAAAACTTGAATTGTACTATTTCTTACTTTCTATTACATCAACTTAGACGCTTCATCTGTGTTCTACTATGGTGCTTTTAGTGTCTCCGCATACCGCAACACGCGACATATCTTTGCAGACGATAAGGACAACCGTTTCAGAGAGAAGAGCGGCCAATGTGACGATCTGGCTTTGAGTCGATTCGTTAACAAATGACGAAAACGGACGGATTTCTCAGGTTTTTACTACATATGAACTCTTTTCACATTCTCCCATGCAACTCGGCTGCTAGTCCTCGTTTCATGCAGAATCTTAAGGTCCTAGCTCATGTAAAAGGCACCAAAGCCAGCTAAAAAGTCAATAATCGATACCTAAAACGTGAATTGTACTACTTCTTACTGGCTATTACATCAACTTAGAAGCTTCATGTGTGTTCTACTATGGTCCTTTTAGTGTCTCCGCATACCGCAGCACGCGACATAGCTTTGCAGACGATAAGTACAACCGTTTCAGAGAGAAGAGCGGCCAATATGACGATCTGGCTTTGAGTCGATTCGTTAACAAATGACGAAAACGGACGGATTTCTCAGGTTTTTACTACATATGAACACTTTTCACATTCTCCCGTGGAACTCGGCTGCTAGTCCTCCTTTCATTCAGAATTTTAAGGTCCTAGCTCATGTCCAAGGCACGAAAGCCAGCTAAAAAGTCAATAATCGATACCTAAAACTTGAATTGTACTACTTCTTACTTGCTATTACATCAACTTAGAAGCTTCATCTGTGTCCTACTATGGTGCTTTTAGTGTCTCCGAATACCGCAGCACGCGACATAGCTTTGCAGACGATAAGTACAACCGTTTCAGACAGAAGAGCGGCCAATGTGACGATCTGGCTTTTAGTCGATTCGATAACAAATGACGAAAACGGACGGATTTCATAGGTTTTTACTACATATGAACACTTTTCACATTCTCCCGTGCAACTCGGCTGCTAGTCCTCCTTTCATGCAGAATCTTAAGGTCCTAGCTCATGTTTAAGGCACCAAAGCCAGCTAAAAAGTCAATAATCGATAACTAAAACTTGTATTGTACTACTTCTTACTGGCTATTACATCAACTTAGAAGGTTCATCTGCGTATTACTATGGTGCTTTTAGTGTCTCCGGATACCGCAACACGCGACATAGCTTAGCAGACGATAAGTACAACCGTTTCAGACAGATGAGCGGCCAATGCGGCGATCTGACTTTAGGTCGATTCGATAACAAATGACGAAAACGGACGGATTTCATAGGTTTTTACTACATATGAACACTTTTCACATTCTCCCGTGCAACTCGGCTGCTAGTCCTCCTTTCATGCAGAATCTTAAGGTCCTAGCTCATGTTTAAGGCACCAAAGCCAGCTAAAAAGTCAATAATCGATACCTAAAACTTGTATTGTGCTACTTCTTACTGGCTATTACATCAACTTAGAAGGTTCATCTGTGTCCTACTATGGTGCTTTAATTTTCTCCGAATACCACGGCACGCGACATAGCGTTGCAGGCGATAAGTACAACCGTTTCAGAGAGAAGAGCGGCCAATGTGATGACCTGGCTTTAAGTCGATTCAATAACAAATAACGAAAACGGACGGATTTCTCAGGTTTTTACTACATATGAACACTTTTCACATTCTCCCGTGCAAGTCGGCTGCTAGTCCTCCTTTCATGCACAATCTTAAGGTCCTAGCCCATGTCCAAAGCACCAAAGCCTGCTAAAAAGTCAATAATCGATATCTAAATTTGAATAGTACTACTTCTTACTGGCTATTACATCAACTTAGAAGCTTCATCTGTGTTCTACTATGGTGAGTTTAGTGTCTCCACATACCGCAGCACGCGAAATAGCTTTGCAGACGATAAGTACAACCGTTTCAGAGAGAAGGGCGGCCAATGTGACGATCTGGATTTGTGTTGATTCGATAACAAATGACGAACACGGACGGATTTCTTAGCTTTGTACTACATATGAACACTTTTCACATTCTCCAGCGCAACTCGGCTGCTAGTCCTCATTTCATGCAGAATCTTAAGGTCTTAGCTCATGTCCAAGGCACCAAAGCCAGCTAAAAAGTCAATAATCGATACCTAAAACTTGAATTGTACTACTTCTTACTGGCTAATACTTCAACTTAGAAGCTTCATCTGTGTACTACTATATTGATTTTAGTGTCTCCGCATACCGCAGCACGCGACACAGCTTTGCAGACGATAAGTACAACCGTTTCAGAGAGAACAGCGGCCAATGTGACGATCGGGCTTTAAGTCTATTCGATGACAAATGACGAAGACGGACGGATTTCTCAGGTTTTTACTACATATGAACACTTTTCACATTCTCCCGTGCAACTCGGCTGCTAGTCATCCTTTCATGCAGAATCTTAAGGTCCTAGCTCATGTCCAAGGCACCAAAGCCAGCTAAAAAGTCAATAATCGATACCTAAAACTTGAATTGTACTACATCTTACTATCAATTACATCAACTTAGAAGTTTCATCTGTGTTCTACTATGGTGCTTTTAGTGTCTCCGCATACCGCAGCACGCGACATAGCTTTGCAGACGATAAGTACAACCCTTTCAGGGAGAAGAGCAGCCAATGTGACGATCTGGCCTTAAGTCGACTCGATAACAAAAGACGAAAACGGACGGATTTCTCAGGTTTTTACTACATATGAACACTTTTCACATACTCCCGTACAACTCGGCTGCTAGTCCTCCTTTCATGGAGAATCTTAAGGTCCTAGCTCATGTCCAAGGCACCAAAGCGAGCTAAAAAGTCAATAATCGATACCTAAAACTTAAATTGTACTACTTCTTACTGGCTATTACATCAACTTAGAAGCTTCATCTGTGTTCTACTATGGTGAGTTTAGTGTCTCCACATACCGCAGCACGCGACATAGCGTTGCAGACGAGAAGTACAACCGTTTCAGAGAGAAGAACGCCCAATGTGACGATCTGGCTTTAAGTCGATTCTCTAACAAATGACGAAAACGGACGGATTTCTAGGTTTTTACTACATATGAACACTTTTCACATTCTCCCATGCAACTCGGCTGCTAGACCTCCTTTCATGCAGAATCTTACGGTCCTAGCTCATGTCCAAGGCACCAAAGCCAGCTAAAAAGTCAATAATCGATACCTAAAACTTGTATTGTGCTACTTCTTACTGGCTATTACATCAACTTAGAAGGTTCATCTGTGTCCTACTATGGTGCTTTAATTGTCTCCGAATACCACGGCACGCGACATAGCGTTGCAGGCGATAAGTACAATCGTTTCAGAGAGAAGAGCGGCCAATGTGATGACCTGGCTTTAAGTCGATTCGATAACAAATGACGAAAACGGACGGATTTCTCAGGTTTTTACTACATATGAACACTTTTCACATTCTCCCGTGCAAGTCGGCTGCTAGTCCTCCTTTCATGCACAATCTTAAGGTCCTAGCCCATGTCCAAAGCACCAAAGCCTGCTAAAAAGTCAATAATCGATACCTAAAACTTGAATTGTACTACTTCTTACTGGCTAATACTTCAACTTAGAAGCTTCATCTGTGTACTACTATATTGATTTTAGTGTCTCCGCATACCGCAGCACGCGACATAGCTTTGCAGACGATAAGTACAACCGTTTCAGAGAGAAGAGCGGCCAATGTGACGATCGGGCTTTAAGTCTATTCGATGACAAATGACGAAAACGGACGGATTTCTAGGTTTTTACTACATATGAACACTTTTCACATTCTCCCATGCAACTCGGCTGCTAGACCTCCTTTCATGCAGAATCTTACGGTCCTAGCTCATGTCCAAGGCACCAAAGCCAGCTAAAAAGTCAATAATCTATACCTAAAACTTGAATTGTACTACTTCTTACTTGCTATTACATCAACTTAGACGCTTCATCTGTGTCCTACTATGGTGCTTTTAGTGTCTCCGAATACCGCAGCACGCGACATAGCTTTGCAGACGATAAGTACAACCGTTTCAGAGAGAAGAGCGGCCAATGTGACGATCTGGCTTTGAGTCGATTCGATAACAAATGACGAAAACGGACGGATTTCTCAGGTTTTTACTACATATGAACACTTTTCACATTCTCCCGTGCAACTCGGCTGCTAGTCCTCCTTTCATGCAGAATCTTAAGGTCCTAGCTCATGTTTAAGGCACCAAAGCCAGCCAAAAAGTCAATAATCGATACCTAAAACGTGAATTGTACTACTTCTTACTGGCTATTACATCAACTTAGAAGCTTCATGTGTGTTCTACTATGGTGCTTTTAGTGTCTCCGCATACCGCAGCACGCGACATAGCTTTGCAGACGATAAGTACAACCGTTTCAGAGAGAAGAGCGGCCAATATGACGATCTGGCTTGAAGTCGATTCGAAAACAAATGACGAAAACGGACGAATTTCAAAGGTTTTTACTACATATGAACACTTTTCACATTCTCCCGTGCAACTCAGCTGCTAGTCCCCCTTTCATGCAGAATCTTAAGGTCCTAGCTCATGTCCAAGGCACCAAAGCCAGCTAAAAAGTCAATAATCGATACCTAAAACTTTAATTGTACTATTTCTTAATGGCTATTACATCAACTTATAAGTTTCATCTGTGTTCTATTATGGTGCTTTTAGTGTCTCCTCATACCGCAGCACGCGACATAGCTTTGCAGACGATAAGTACAACCGTTTCAGGGAGAAGAGCGTCCAATGTGACGATCTGGCTTTAAGTCGATTCGAAAACAAATGGCGAAAACGGACGGATTTCTCAGGTTTTTACTACATATGAACACTTTTCACATTCTCCCGTGGAACTCGGCTGCTAGTCCTCCTTTCATTCAGAATTTTAAGGTCCTAGCTCATGTCCAAGGCACGAAAGCCAGCTAAAAAGTCAATAATCGATACCTAAAACTTGAATTGTACTACTTCTTACTTGCTATTACATCAACTTAGAAGCTTCATCTGTGTCCTACTATGGTGCTTTTAGTGTCTCCGAATACCGCAGCACTCGACATAGCTTTGCAGACGATAAGTACAACCGTTTCAGACAGAAGAGCGGCCAATGTGACGATCTGGCTTTTAGTCGATTCGATAACAAATGACGAAAACGGACGGATTTCATAGGTTTTGACTACATATGAACACTTTTCACATTCTCCCGTGCAACTCGGCTGCTAGTCCTCCTTTCATGCAGAATCTTAAGGTCCTAGCTCATGTTTAAGGCACTAAAGCCAGCTTAAAAGTCAATAATCGATAACTAAAACTTGTATTGTACTACTTCTTACTGGCTATTACATCAACTTATAAGGTTCATCTGTGTATTACTATGGTGCTCTTAGTGTCTCCGGATACCGCAACACGCGACATAGCTTAGCAGACGATAAGTACAACCGTTTCAGACAGAAGAGCGGCCAATGCGGCGATCTGACTTTAAGTCGATTCGATAACAAATGACGAAAACGGACGGATTTCTCAGGTTTTTACTACATATGAACACTTTTCACATTCTCCCGTGCAGCTCGGCTGCTAATCCTCCTTTCGTGCAGAATCTTAAGGTCCTAGCTCATGTCCAAGGCACCAAAGCTAGCTAAAAAGTCAATAATCGATACCTAAAACTTTAATTGTACTACTTCTTACTGGCTATTACATCAACTTAGAAGTTTCATCTGTGTTCTACTATGGTGCTTTTAGTGTCTCCTCATACCGCAGCACGCGACATAGCTTTGCAGACGAAAAGTACAACCGTTTCAGGGAGAAGAGCGTCCAATCTGACGATCTGGCTTTAAGTCGATTCGAAAACAAATGACGAAAACGGACGGATTTCTCAGGTTTTTACTACATATGAACACTTTTCACATTCTCCCGTGCAACTCGGCTGCTAGTCCTCCTTTCACGCAGAATCTTAAGGTCCTAGCTCATGTCCAAGGCACCAAAGCCAGCTAAAAAAATCAATAATCGATACCTAAAACTTGAATTGTACTACTTCTTACTTGCTATTACATCAACTTAGAAGCTTCATCTGTGTCCTACTGTGGTGCTTTTAGTGTCTCCGAATACCGCAGCACGCGACATAGCTTTGCAGACGATAAGTACAACCGTTTCAGACAGAAGAGCGGCCAATGTGACGATCTGTCTTTGAGTCGATTCGATAACAAATGACGAAAACGGAGGGATTTCTCAGGTTTTTACTACATATGAACACTTTTCACATTCTCCCGTGCAACTCGGCTGCTAGTCCTCCTTTCATGCAGAATCTTAAGGTCCTAGCTCATGTTTAAGGCACCAAAGCCAGCTAAAAAGTCAATAATCTATACCTAAAACTTGAATTGTACTACTTCTTACTGGCTATTACATCAACTTAAAAGCTTCATCTATGTCCTACTATGGTGCTTTTAGTGTCTCCGCATACCGCAACACGCGACATATCTTTGCAGACGATAAGGACAACCGTTTCAGAGAGAAGAGCGGCCAATGTGACGATCTGGCTTTGTGTCGATTCGTTAACAAATGACGAAAACGGAAGGATTTCTCAGGTTTTTACTACATATGAACTCTTTTCACATTCTCCCGTGCAACTCGGCTGCTAGTCCTCCTTTCACGCAGAATCTTAAGGTCCTAGCTCATGTCCAAGGCACCAAAGCCAGCTGAAAAATCAATAATCGATACCTAAAACTTGAATTGTACTATTTCGTACTGGCTATTACGTCAACTTAGAAGGTTCATCTGTATTCTTCTATGGTGCTTTTAGTGACTCCGCATACCGCAGCACGCGAAATAGCTTTGCAGACGATAAGTACAACCCGTTTCAGAGAGAAGAGCGGCCAACGTGACGATCTGGCTTTAAGTCGATTCGACAACAAATGACGAAAACGGACGGATTTATCAGGTTTTTACTACATATGAACACTTTTCACATTCTCCCGTGCAACTCGGCTGCTAGTCCTCCTTTCACGCAGAATCTTAAGGTCCTACCTCATGTCCAAGGCACCAAAGCGAGCTAAAAAATCAATAATCGATACCTAAAACTTGAATTGTACTACTACTTACTGGCTATTACATCAACTTAGAGGCTTCATCTGTGTTCTACTATGGTGCTTTTAGTGTCTCCACATACCGCAGCACGCGACATAGCTTTGCAGACGATAAGTACGACCGTTTCAGAGAGAAGGGCGGCCAATGTGACGATCTGGCTTTAAGTCGATTCGATAACAAATGACGAAAACGGACGGATTTCTCAGGTTTTTACTACATATGAACACTTTTCACATTCTCCCGTGCAACTCGGCTGCTAGTCCTCCTTTCATGCAGAATCTTAAGGTCCTAGCTCATGTCCAAGGCACCAAAGCCAGCTAAAAAGTCAATAATCTATACCTAAAACTTGAATTGTACTACTTCTTACTGGCTATTACATCAACTAAAAAGCTTCATCTGTGTTCTACTATTGTGCTTTTAGTGTCTCCGCATACCGCAACACGCGACATATCTATGCAGACGATAAGGACAACCGTTTCAGACAGAAGAGCGGCCAATGTGACGATCTGGCTTTGAGTCGATTCGTTAACAAATGACGAAAACGGACGGATTTCTCAGGTTTTTACTACATATGAACACTTTTCACATTCTCCCATGCAATTCGGCTGCTAGTCCTCCTTTCATGCAGAATCTTAAGGTCCTAGCTCATGTCAAAGGCACCAAAGCCAGCAAAAAAGTCAATAATCGATACCTAAAACGTGAATCGTACTACTTCTTACTGGCTATTACATCAACTTAGAAGCTTCATGTGTGTTCTACTATGGTGCTTTTAGTGTCTCCGAATACCGCAGCACGCGACATAGCTTTGCAGACGATAAGTACAACCGTTTCAGAGAGAAGAGCGGCCAACATGACGATCTGGCTTTAAGTCGATTCGAAAACAAATGACGAAAACGGACGGATTTCTCAGGTTTTTACTACATATGAACACCTTTCACATTCTCCCATGCAAATCGGCTGCTAGACCTCCTTTCATGCAGAGTCTTACGGTCCTAGCTCATGTCCAAGGCACCAAAGCCAGCTAAAAAGTCAATAATCGATAACTAAAACTTGTATTGTACTACTTCTTACTGGCTATTACATCATTTTAGAAGGTTCATCTGTGTATTACTATGGTGCTTTTAGTGTCTCCGGATACCGCAACACGCGACATAGCTTAGCAGACGATAAGTACAACCGTTTCAGACAGAAGAGCGGCCAATGCGCGATCTGACTTTAAGTCGATTCGATAACAAATGACGAAAACGGACTAATTTCTCAGGTTTTTACTACATATGAACACTTTTCACATTCTCCCGTGCAACTCGGCTGCTAGTCCCCTTTCATGCTGAAACTTAAGGTCCTAGCTCATGTCCAAGGCACCAAAGCCAGATAAAAAGTCAATAATCGATACCTAAAACTTAAATTGTACTACTTCTTACTGGCTATTACTTCAACTTAGAAACTTCATCTGTGTTCTACTATGGTGCTTTTAGTGTCTCCACATACCGCAGCACGCGACATAGCTTTGCAGATGATAAGTACGACCGTTTCAGAGAGAAGAGCGGCCAATGTGACGACCTGGCTTTAAGTCGATTCGATAAAAAATGACGAAAACGGACGGATTTCTCAGGTTTTTACTACATATGAACACTTTTCACATTCTCCCGTGAAACTCGGCTGTTAGTCCTCCTTTCATGCAGAATCTTAAGGTCTTAGCTCATGTCCAAGGCACCAAAGCCAGGTAAAAAGTCAATAATCGATACCTAAAACTTAAATTGTACTACTTCTTACTGGCTATTACTTCAACTTAGAAACTTCATCTGTGTACTACTACATTGATTTTATTGGCTCCGGATACCGCAGCACGCGACATAGCTTTGCAGACGATAAGTACAACCGTTTCAGGGAGAAGAGCGGCCAATGTGACGATCTGGCTTTAAGTCGATTCGATAACAAATGACGAAAACGGACGGGTTTCTCAGGTTTTTACTACATATGAACCCTTTTCACATACTCCCGTGCAACTCGGCTGCTAGTCCTACTTTCATGCAGAATCTTAAGGTCCAAGCTCATGTCCAAGGCACCAAAGCCAGCTAAAAAGTCAATAATCGATACCTAAAACTTGAATTGTACTACCTCTTACTGGCTATTACATCAACTTAGAAGTTTCATCTGTGTTCTACTATGGTGCTTTTAGTGTCTCCGCATACCGCAGCACGCGACATAGCTTTGCAGACGATAAGTACAACCGTTTCAGGGAGAAGAGCGGCCAATGTGACGATCTGGCTTTAAGTCGATTCGATTACAAATGACGAAAACGGACGGATTTCTCAGGGTTTTACTACATATGAATACTTTTTACATTCTCCCGTGCAACTCGGCTGCTAGTCCTCCTTTCATTCAGAATCTTAAGGTCCTAGCTCATGTCCAAGGCACCAATGCCAGCTAAAAAGTCAATAATTGATACGTAAAACTTGAATTGTACTACTTCTTACTGGCTATTACATCAACTTAAAAGTTTCATCTGTGTTCTACTATGGTGCTTTTAGTGTCTCCGCATACCGGAACACGAGACATAGCTTTGCAGACGATAAGTACAACCGTTTCAGAGAGAAGAGCGGAAAATGTGGCGATCTGGCTTTGAGTCGATTCGATAACAAATGACGAAAACGGACGGATTTCTCAGGTTTTTACTACATATGAACACTTTTCACATACTCCCATGCAACGCGGCTGCTAGTCCTCCTTTCATGCAGAATCTTAAGGTCCTAGCTCATGTCCAAGGCACCAAAGCCAGCTAAAAAGTCAATAATCGATACCTACAACTTAAATTGTACTACTTCTTACTGGCTATTACAGCAACTTAGAAGCTTCATCTGTGTTCTACTATGGTGCTTTTAGTGTCTCCGCATACCGCATCACGCGACATAGCTTTGCAGACGATAAGTACAACCGTTTCAGAGAGAAGAGCGGCCAATGTGACGATCTGGCTTTAAGTCGATTCGATAACAAAAGACGAAAACGGACGGATTTCTCAGGTTTTTACTACATATGAACACTTTTCACATTCTGCCGTGCAACTCGGCTGCTAGTCCTCCTTTCATGCAGAATCTTAAGGTCCTAGCTCATGTCCAAGGCACCAAAGCCAGCTAAAAAGTCAATAATCGATAGCTAAAACTTGAATTGTACTTCTTCTTACTGGCTATTACATCAACTTTGAAGGTTCATCTGTATTCTTCTATGGTGCTTTTAGTGTCTCCGCATTCCGCAGCACGCGAAATAGCTTTGCAGACGATAAGTACAACCGTTTCAGAGAGAAGAGCGGCGAACGTGACGATCTGGCTTTAAGTCGATTCGATAACAAATGACGAAAACGGACGGGTTTCTCAGGTTTTTACTACATATGAACACTTTTCACATTCTCCCATGAACTCGGCTGCTAGTCCTCCTTTCATGCAGAATCTTAAGGTCCAAGCTCATGTCCAAGGCAGCAAAGCCAGCTAAAAAGTCAATAATCGATACCTAAAACTTAAATTGTACTACTTCTTACTGGCTATTACTTCAACTTAGAAGCTTCATCTGTGTACTACTATATTGATTTTAGTGTCTCCGGATACCGCAGCACGCGACATAGCTTTGCAGACGATAAGTACAACCGTTTCAGGGAGAAGAGCGGCCAATGTGACGATCTGGCTTTAAGTCGATTCGATAACAAATGACGAAAACGGACTTGTATCTCAGGTTTTTACTACATATGAACACTTTTCACATTCTCCCGTGCAACTCGGCTGCTAGTCCTCCTTTCATGCAGAATCTTAAGGTCCTAGCTCATGTCCAAGGCACCAAAGCCAGCTAAAAAGTCAATAATCGATACCTAAAACTTTAATTGTACTACATCTTACTGGCTATTACATCAACTTAGAAGTTTCATCTGTGTTCTACTATGGTGCTTTTAGTGTCTCCTCATACCGCAGCACGCGACATAGCTTTGCAGACGATAAGTACAACCGTTTGAGACAGAAGAGCGGCCAATGTGACGATCTGGCTTTGAGTCGATTCGATAACAAATGACGAAAACGGACGGATTTCTCAGGTTTTTACTACATATGAACACTTTTCACATTCTCCCGTGCAACTCGGCTGCTAGTCCTCCTTTCATGCAGAATCTTAAGGTCCTAGCTCATGTTTAAGGCACCAAAGCCAGCTAAAAAGTCAATAATCTATACCTAAAACTTGAATTGTACTACTTCTTACTGGCTATTACATCAACTTAGAAGCTTCATGTGTGTTCTACTATGGTGCTTTTAGTGATTCCGCATACCGCACCACGCGACATAGCTTTGCAGACGATAAGTACAACCGTTTCAGAGAGAAGAGCGGCCAATATGACGATCTGGCTTTAAGTCGATTCGAAAACAAATGACGAAAACATACGGATTTCAAAGGTTATTACTACATATGAACACTTTTCACATTCTCCCGTGCAACTCGGCTGCTAGTCCTCCTTTCATGCAGAATCATAAGGTCCTAGCTCATGTCCAAGGCACCAAAGCCAGCTAAAAAGTCAATAATCGATAGCTAAAACTTGAATTGTACTACTTCTTACTGGCTATTACATCAACTTCGAAGGTTCATCTGTATTCTTCTATGGTGCTTTTAGTGTCTCCGCATTCCGCAGCACGCGAAATAGCTTTGCAGACGATAAGTACAACCGTTTCAGAGAGAAGAGCGGCGAACGTGACGATCTGGCTTTAAGTCGATTCGATAACTAATGACGAAATCGGACGGGTTTCTCAGGTTTTTACTACATATGAACACTTTTCACATTCTCCCATGAACTCGGCTGCTAGTCCTCCTTTCATGCAGAATCTTAAGGTCCAAGCTCATGTCCAAGGCAGCAAAGCCAGCTAAAAAGTCAATAATCGATACCTAAAACTTAAATTGTACTACTTCTTACTGGCTATTACTTCAACTTAGAAGCTTCATCTGTGTACTACTATATTGATTTTAGTGTCTCCGGATACCGCAGCACGCGACATAGCTTTGCAGACGATAAGTACAACCGTTTCAGGGAGAAGAGCGGCCAATGTGACGATCTGGCTTTAAGTCGATTCGATAACAAATGACGAAAACGGACGGGTATCTCAGGTTTTTACTACATATGAACACTTTTCACATTCTCCCGTGCAACTCGGCTGCTAGTCCTCCTTTCATGCAGAATCTTAAGGTCCTAGCTCATGTTTAAGGCACCAAAGCCAGCTAAAAAGTCAATAATCTATACCTAAAACTTGAATTGTACTACTTCTTACTGGCTATTACATCAACTTAGAAGCTTCATGTGTGTTCTACTATGGTGCTTTTAGTGTCTCCGCATACCGCAGCACGCGACATAGCTTTGCAGACGATAAGTACAACCGTTTCATAGAGATGAGCGGCCAATGTGACGATCTGGCTTCAAGTCGATTCGTGAACAAAAGAAGAAAACGGACGGATTTCTCAGGTTTTTACTACATATGAACACCTTTCACATTCTCCCATGCAACTCGGCTGCTAGACCTCCTTTCATGCAGAATCTTACGGTCCTAGCTCATGTCCAAGGCACCAAAGCCAGCTAAAAAGTCAATAATCGATAACTAAAACTTGTATTGTACTACTTCTTACTGGCTATTACATCAACTTAGAAGGTTCATCTGTGTATTACTATGGTGCTTTTAGTGTCTCCGGATACCGCAACATGCGACATAGCTTAGCAGACGATAAGTACAACCGTTTCAGACAAAAGAGCGGCCAATGCGGCGATCTGACTTTAAGTCGATTCGATTACAAATGACGAAAACGGACGGATTTCTCAGGTTTTTACTACATATGAACACTTTTCACATTCTCCCGTGCAACTCGGCTGCTAATCCTCCTTTCATGCAGAATCTTAAGGTCCTAGCTCATGTCCAAGGCACCAAAGCCAGCTAAAAAGTCAATAATCGATACCTAAAACTTTAATTGTACTACTTCTTACTGGCTATTACATCATCTTAGAAGTTTCATCTGTGTTCTACTATGGTGCTTTTAGTGTCTCCTCATACCGCAGCACGCGACATAGCTTTGCAGACGATAAGTACAACCGTTTGAGACAGAAGAGCGGCCAATGTGACGATCTGGCTTTGAGTCGATTCGATAACAAATGACGAAAACGGACGGATTTCTCAGGTTTTTACTACATATGAACACTTTTCACATTCTCCCGTGCAACTCGGCTGCTAGTCCTCCTTTCATGCAGAATCTTAAGGTCCTAGCTCATGTTTAAGGCACCAAAGCCAGCTAAAAAGTCAATAATCTATACCTAAAACTTGAATTGTACTACTTCTTACTGGCTATTACATCAACTTAGAAGCTTCATGTGTGTTCTACTATGGTGCTTTTAGTGTCTCCGCATACCGCAGCACGCGACATAGCTTTGCAGACGATAAGTACAACCGTTTCAGAGAGAAGAGCGGCCAATATGACGATCTGGCTTTAAGTCGATTCGAAAACAAATGACGAAAACATACGGATTTCAAAGGTTTTTACTACATATGAACACTTTTCACATTCTCCCGTGCAACTCGGCTGCTAGTCCTCCTTTCATGCAGAATCATAAGGTCCTAGCTCATGTCCAAGGCACCAAAGCCAGCTAAAAAGTCAATAATCGATACCTAAAACTTGAATTGTACTACTTCTTACTGGCTATTACATCAACTTAGAAGGTTCATCTGTATTCTTCTATGGTGCTTTTAGTGTCTTCGCATACCGCAGCACGCGAAATAGCTTTGCAGACGATAAGTACAACCGTTTCAGAGAGAAGAGCGGCCAATGTGACGATCTGGCTTTGTGTCGATTCGATAACAAATGACGAACACGGACGGATTTCTTAGGTTTGTGCTACATATGAACACTTTTCACATTCTCCCGTGCAACTCGGCTGCTAGTCCTCCTTTCATGCAGATTCGTAAGGTCCTAGCTCATGTCCAAGGCACCAAAGCCAGCTAAAGAGTCAATAATCGATACCTAAAACTTAAATTGTACTACATCTTACTGGCTATTACATCAACTTAGAAGTTTCATCTGTGTTCTACTATGGTGCTTTTAGTGTCTCCGCATACCGCAGCATGCGAAATAGCTTTGCAGACGATAAGTACAACCATTTCAGAGAGAAGAGCGGCCAATGTTATGATCTGGCTTTAAGTCGATTCGACAACAAATGACTAAAACGGACGGATTTCTCAGGTTTTTACTACATATGAACACTTTTCACATTCTCCCATGAACTCGGCTGCTAGTCCTCCTTTCATGCAGAATCTTAAGGTCCAAGCTCATGTCCAAGGCACCAAAGCCAGCTAAAATGTCAATAATCGATACCTAAAACTTAAATTGTACTACTTCTTACTGGCAATTACTTCTACTTAGAAACTTCATCTGTGTACTACTATATTGATTTTAGTGTCTCCGGATACCGCAGCACGCGACATAGCTTTACAGACGATAAGTACAACCGTTTCAGGGAGAAGAGCGGCCAATGTGACGATCTGGCTTTAAGTCGATTCGATAACAAATGACGAAAACGGACGGGTTTCTCAGGTTTTTACTACATATGAACACTTTTCACATTCTCCCGTGCAACTCAGCTGCTAGTCCTCCTTTCATGCAGAATCTTAAGGTCCTAGCTCATGTCCAAGGCACCAAAGCCAGCTAAAAAGTCAATAATCGATACCTAAAACTTGAATTGTACCACTTCTTACTGGCTATTACATCAACTTAAAAGCTTCATCTGTGTTCTAGTATGGTGCTTTTAGTGTCTCCGCATACCGCAGCACGCGAAATAGCTTTGCAGACGATAAGTACAACCGTTTCAGGGAGAAGAGCGGCCAATGTGACGATCTGGCTTTAAGTCGATTCGATAACAAATGACGAAAACGGACGGGTTTCTCAGGTTTTTACTACATATGAACACTTTTCACATTCTCCCGTGCAACTCGGCTGCTAGTCCTCCTTTCATGCAGATTCTTAAGGTCCTAGCTCATGTCCAAGGCACCAAAGCCAGCTAAAGAGTCAATAATCGATACCTAAAACTTAAATTGTACTACATCTTACTGGCTATTACATCAACTTAGAAGTTTCATCTGTGTTCTACTATGGTGCTTTTAGTGTCTCCGCATACCGCAGCACGCGAAATAGCTTTGCAGACGATAAGTACAACCGTTTCAGAGAGAAGAGCGGCCAATGTGACGATCTGGCTTTAAGTCGATTCGACAACAAATGACGAAAACGGACGGATTTCTCAGGTTTTTACTACATATGAACACTTTTCACATTCTCCCATGAACTCGGCTGCTAGTCCTCCTTTCATGCAGAATCATAAGGTCCTAGGTCATGTCCAAGGCACCAAAGCCAGCTAAAAAGTCAATAATCGATACCTAAAACTTAAATTGTACTACTTCTTACTGGCTATTACTTCTACTTAGAAACTTCATCTGTGTACTACTATATTGATTTTAGTGTCTCCGGATACCGCAGCACGCGACATAGCTTTGCAGACGATAAGTACAACCGTTTCAGACAGAAGAGCGGCCAATGTGACGATCTGGCTTTAAGTCGATTCGATAACAAATGACGAAAACGGACGGATTTCTCAGGTTTTTACTACATATGAACATTTTTCACATTCTCCCGTGGAACTCAGCTGCTAGTCCTCCTTTCATGCAGAATCTTAAGGTCGTAGCTCATGTCCAAGGCACCAAAGCCAGCTAAAAAGTCAATAATCGATACCTAAAACTTGAATTGTACTACTTCTTACTGGCTATTACATCAACTTAAAAGCTTCATCTGTGTTCTACTATGGTGCTTTTAGTGTCTCCGCATACCGCAGCACGCGAAATAGCTTTGCGGACGATAAGTACAACCGTTTCAGGGAGAAGAGCGGCCAATGTGACGATCTGGCTTTAAGTCGATTCGATAACAAATGACGAAAACGGACGGATTTCTCAGGTTTTTACTACATATGAACACTTTCACATTCTCCCGTGCAACTCGGCTGCTAGTCCTCCTTTCATGCAGAATCTTAAGGCCCTAGCTTATGGCCATGGCACCAAAGCCAACTAAAAAGTTAATAATCGATACCTAAAACTTGAATTGTACTACCTCTTACTGGCTATTACATCAACTTAGAAGCTTCATGTGTGTTCTACTATGGTGCTTTTAAAGTCTCCGCATACCGCAGCACGCGACATAGCTTTGCCGACGATAAGTACAACCGTTTCATAGAGATGAGCGGCCAATGTGACGATCTGGCTTCAAGTCGATTCGATAACAAATGACGAAAACGGACGGATTTCTCAGGTTTTTACTACATATGAACACTTTTCACATTCTCCCATGCAACTCGGCTGCTAGACCTCCTTTCATGCAGAATCTTACGGTCCTAGCTCATGTCCAAGGCACCAAAGCCAGCTAAAAAATCAATAATCGATAACTAAAACTTGTATTGTACTACTTCTTACTGGCTATTACATCAACTTAGAAGGTTCATCTGTGTATTACTATGGTGCTTTTAGTGTCTCCGGATACCGCAACATGCGACATAGCTTAGCAGACGATAAGTACAACCGTTTCAGACAAAAGAGCGGCCAATGCGGCGATCTGACTTTAAGTCGATTCGATTACAAATGACGAAAACGGACGGATTTCTCAGGTTTTTACTACATATGAACACTTTTCACATTCTCCCGTGCAACTCGGCTGCTAGTCCTCCTTTCATGCAGATTCTTAAGGTCCTAGCTCATGTCCAAGGCACCAAAGCCAGCTAAAAAGTCAATAATCCATACCTAAAACTTGAATTGTACTACTTCTTACTGGCTATTACATCAACTTAGAAGGTTCATCTGTATTCTTCTATGGTGCTTTTAGTGTCTCCGCATACCGCAGCACGCGAAATAGCTTTGCAGACGATAAGTACAACCGTTTCAGAGAGAAGAGCGGCCAATGTGACGATCTGGCTTTGTGTCGATTTCATAACAAATGACGAACACGGACGGATTTCTTAGGTTTGTGCTACATATGAACACTTTTCACATTCTCCCGTGCCACTCGGCTGCTAGTCCTCCTTTCGTGCAGATTCTTAAGGTCCTAGCTCATGTCCAAGGCACCAAAGCCAGCTAAAGAGTCAAAAATCGATACCTAAAACTTAAATTGTACTACATCTTACTGGCTATTACATCAACTTAGAAGTTTCATCTGTGTTCTACTATGGTGCTTTTAGTGTCTCCTCATACCGCAGCACGCGACATAGCTTTGCAGACGATAAGTACAACCGTTTCAGACAGAAGAGCGGCCAATGTGACGATCTGGCTTTGAGTCGATTCGATAGCAAATGACGAAAACGGACGGATTTCTCAGGTTTTTACTACATATGAACACTTTTCACATTCTCCCGTGCAACTCGGCTGCTAGTCCTCCTTTCATGCAGAATCTTAAGGTCCTAGCTCATGTTTAAGGCACCAAAGCCAGCTAAAAAGTCAATAATCTATACCTAAAACTTGAATTGTACTACTTCTTACTGGCTATTACATCAACTTAGAAGCTTCATGTGTGTTCTACTATGGTGCTTTTAGTGTCTCCGCATACCGCAGCACGCGCCATAGCTTTCCAGACGATAAGTACAACCATTTCAGACAGAAGAGCGGCCAATGTGACGATCTGGCTTTAAGTCGATTCGATAACAAATGACGAAAACGGACGGATTTCTCAGGTTTTTACTACATATGAACACTTTTCACATTCTCCCGCGCAACTCAGCTGCTAGTCCTCCTTTCATGCAGAATCATAAGGTCCTAGCTCATGTCCAAGGCACCAAAGCCAGGTAAAAAGTCAATAATCGATACCTAAAACTTGAATTGTACTACATCTTACTGGCTATTACATCAACTTAGAAGGTTCATCTGTATTCTTCTATGGTGCTTTTAGTGTCTCCGCATACCGCAGCACGCGAAATAGCTTTGCAGACGATAAGTACAACCGTTTCAGGGAGAAGAGCGGCCAATGTGACGATCTGGCTTTAAGTCGATTCGATAACAAATGACGAAAACGGACGGATTTCTCAGGTTTTTACTAAATATGAACACTTTTCACATTCTCCCGTGCAACTCAGCTGCTAGTCCTCCTTTCATGCAGAATCTTAAGGTCCTAGCTCATGTCCAAGGCACCAAAGCCAGCTAAAAAGTCAATAATCGATACCTAAAACTTGAATTGTACCACTTCTTACTGGCTATTACATCAACTTAAAAGCTTCATCTGTGTTCTAGTATGGTGCTTTTAGTGTCTCCGCATACCGCAGCACGCGAAATAGCTTTGCAGACGATAAGTACAACCGTTTCAGGGAGAAGAGCGGCCAATGTGACGATCTGGCTTTAAGTCGATTCGATAACAAATGACGAAAACGGACGGGTTTCTCAGGTTTTTACTACATATGAACACTTTTCACATTCTCCCGTGCAACTCGGCTGCTAGTCCTCCTTTCATGCAGATTCTTAAGGTCCTAGCTCATGTCCAAGGCACCAAAGCCAGCTAAAGAGTCAATAATCGATACCTAAAACTTAAATTGTACTACATCTTACTGGCTATTACATCAACTTAGAAGTTTCATCTGTGTTCTACTATGGTGCTTTTAGTGTCTCCGCATACCGCAGCACGCGAAATAGCTTTGCAGACGATAAGTACAACCGTTTCAGAGAGAAGAGCGGCCAATGTGACGATCTGGCTTTAAGTCGATTCGACAACAAATGACGAAAACGGACGGATTTCTCAGGTTTTTACTACATATGAACACTTTTCACATTCTCCCATGAACTCGGCTGCTAGTCCTCCTTTCATGCAGAATCATAAGGTCCTAGGTCATGTCCAAGGCACCAAAGCCAGCTAAAAAGTCAATAATCGATACCTAAAACTTAAATTGTACTACTTCTTACTGGCTATTACTTCTACTTAGAAACTTCATCTGTGTACTACTATATTGATTTTAGTGTCTCCGGATACCGCAGCACGCGACATAGCTTTGCAGACGATAAGTACAACCGTTTCAGACAGAAGAGCGGCCAATGTGACGATCTGGCTTTAAGTCGATTCGATAACAAATGACGAAAACGGACGGATTTCTCAGGTTTTTACTACATATGAACACTTTTCACATTCTCCCGTGCAACTCAGCTGCTAGTCCTCCTTTCATGCAGAATCTTAAGGTCCTAGCTCATGTCCAAGGCACCAAAGCCAGCTAAAAAGTCAATAATCGATACCTAAAACTTGAATTGTACTACTTCTTACTGGCTATTACATCAACTTAAAAGCTTCATCTGTGTTCTACTATGGTGCTTTTAGTGTCTCCGCATACCGCAGCACGCGAAATAGCTTTGCGGACGATAAGTACAACCGTTTCAGGGAGAAGAGCGGCCAATGTGACGATCTGGCTTTAAGTCGATTCGATAACAAATGACGAAAACGGACGGATTTCTCAGGTTTTTACTACATATGAACACTTTCACATTCTCCCGTGCAACTCGGCTGCTAGTCCTCCTTTCATGCAGAATCTTAAGGCCCTAGCTTATGGCCATGGCACCAAAGCCAACTAAAAAGTTAATAATCGATACCTAAAACTTGAATTGTACTACCTCTTACTGGCTATTACATCAACTTAGAAGCTTCATGTGTGTTCTACTATGGTGCTTTTAAAGTCTCCGCATACCGCAGCACGCGACATAGCTTTGCCGACGATAAGTACAACCGTTTCATAGAGATGAGCGGCCAATGTGACGATCTGGCTTCAAGTCGATTCGATAACAAATGACGAAAACGGACGGATTTCTCAGGTATTTACTACATATGAACACTTTTCACATTCTCCCATGCAACTCGGCTGCTAGACCTCCTTTCATGCAGAATCTTACGGTCCTAGCTCATGTCCAAGGCACCAAAGCCAGCTAAAAAGTCAATAATCGATAACTAAAACTTGTATTGTACTACTTCTTACTGGCTATTACATCAACTTAGAAGGTTCATCTGTGTATTACTATGGTGCTTTTAGTGTCTCCGGATACCGCAACATGCGACATAGCTTAGCAGACGATAAGTACAACCGTTTCAGACAAAAGAGCGGCCAATGCGGCGATCTGACTTTAAGTCGATTCGATTACAAATGACGAAAACGGACGGATTTCTCAGGTTTTTACTACATATGAACACTTTTCACATTCTCCCGTGCAACTCGGCTGCTAGTCCTCCTTTCATGCAGATTCTTAAGGTCCTAGCTCATGTCCAAGGCACCAAAGCCAGCTAAAAAGTCAATAATCCATACCTAAAACTTGAATTGTACTACTTCTTACTGGCTATTACATCAACTTAGAAGGTTCATCTGTATTCTTCTATGGTGCTTTTAGTGTCTCCGCATACCGCAGCACGCGAAATAGCTTTGCAGACGATAAGTACAACCGTTTCAGAGAGAAGAGCGGCCAATGTGACGATCTGGCTTTGTGTCGATTTGATAACAAATGACGAACACGGACGGATTTCTTAGGTTTGTGCTACATATGAACACTTTTCACATTCTCCCGTGCCACTCGGCTGCTAGTCCTCCTTTCGTGCAGATTCTTAAGGTCCTAGCTCATGTCCAAGGCACCAAAGCCAGCTAAAGAGTCAATAATCGATACCTAAAACTTAAATTGTACTACATCTTACTGGCTATTACATCAACTTAGAAGTTTCATCTGTGTTCTACTATGGTGCTTTTAGTGTCTCCTCATACCGCAGCACGCGACATAGCTTTGCAGACGATAAGTACAACCGTTTCAGACAGAAGAGCGGCCAATGTGACGATCTGGCTTTGAGTCGATTCGATAGCAAATGACGAAAACGGACGGATTTCTCAGGTTTTTACTACATATGAACACTTTTCACATTCTCCCGTGCAACTCGGCTGCTAGTCCTCCTTTCATGCAGAATCTTAAGGTCCTAGCTCATGTTTAAGGCACCAAAGCCAGCTAAAAAGTCAATAATCTATACCTAAAACTTGAATTGTACTACTTCTTACTGGCTATTACATCAACTTAGAAGCTTCATGTGTGTTCTACTATGGTGCTTTTAGTGTCTCCGCATACCGCAGCACGCGACATAGCTTTGCAGACGATAAGTACAACCGTTTCAGAGAGAAGAGCGGCCAATATGACGATCTCGCTTTAAGTCGATTCGAAAACAAGTGACGAAAACATACGGATTTCAAAGGTTTTTACTACATATGAACACTTTTCACATTCTCCCGTGCAACTCGGCTGCTAGTCCTCCTTTCATGCAGAATCATAAGGTCCTAGCTCATGTCCAAGGCACCAAAGCCAGCTAAAAAGTCAATAATCGATACCTAAAACTTGAATTGTACTACTTCTTACTGGCTATTACATCAACTTAGAAGGTTCATCTGTATTCTTCTATGGTGCTTTTAGTGTCTCCGCATACCGCAGCACGTGAAATAGCTTTGCAGACGATAAGTACAACCGTTTCAGAGAGAAGAGCGGCCAATGTGACGATCTGGCTTTGTGTCGATTCGATAACAAATGACGAACACGGACGGATTTCTTAGGTTTGTGCTACATATGAACACTTTTCACATTCTCCCGTGCAACTCGGCTGCTAGTCCTCCTTTCATGCAGATTCTTAAGGTCCTAGCTCATGTCCAAGGCACCAAAGCCAGCTAAAGAGTCAATAATCGATACCTAAAACTTAAATTGTACTACTTCTTACTGGCTATTACTTCTACTTAGAAACTTCATCTGTGTACTACTATATTGATTTTAGTGTCTCCGGATACCGCAGCACGCGACATAGCTTTACAGACGATAAGTACAACCGTTTCTGGGAGAAGAGCGGCCAATGTGACGATCTGGCTTTAAGTCGATTCGATAACAAATGACGAAAACGGACGGGTTTCTCAGGTTTTTACTACATATGAACACTTTTCACATTCTCCCGTTCAACTCGGCTGCTAGTCCTCCTTTCATGCAGAATCTTAAGGTCCTAGCTCATGTCCAAGGCACCAAAGCCAGCTAAAAAGTCAATAATCGATACCTAAAACTTGAATTGTACTACCTCTTTCTGGCTATTACATCAACTTAGAAGTTTCATCTGTGTTCTATTATGGTGCTTTTAGTGTCTCCGCATACTGCAGCACGCGACATAGCTTTGCAGACGATAACTACAACCGTTTCAGGGAGAAGAGCGGCCAATGTGACGATCTGGCTTTAAGTCGATTCGATAACAAATGACGAAAACGGACGGATTTCTCAGGTTTTTACTACATATGAACACTTTTCACATTCTCCCGTGCAACTCAGCTGCTAGTCCTCCTTTCATGCAGAATCTTAAGGTCCTAGCTCATGTCCAAGGCACCAAAGCCAGCTAAAAAGTCAATAATCGATACCTAAAACTTGTATTGTACTACTTCTTACTGGCTATTACATCAACTTAAAAGCTTCATCTGTGTTCTACTATGGTGCTTTTAGTGTCTCCGCATACCGCAGCTTGCGAAATAGCTTTGCAGACGATAAGTACAACCGTTTCAGGGAGAAGAGCGGCCAATGTGACGATCTGGCTTTAAGTCGATTCGATAACAAATGACGAAAACGGACGGGTTTCTCAGGTTTTTACTACATATGAACACTTTTCACATTCTCCCGTGCAACTCGGCTGCTAGTCCTCCTTTCATGCAGATTCTTAAGGTCCTAGCTCATGTCCAAGGCACCAAAGCCAGCAAAAGAGTCAATAATCGATACCTGAAACTTAAATTGTACTACATCTTACTGGCTATTACATCAACTTAGAAGTTTCATCTGTGTTCTACTATGGTGCTTTTAGTGTCTCCGCATACCGCAGCACGCGAAATAGCTTTGCAGACGATAAGTACAACCGTTTCAGAGAGAAGAGCAGCCAATGTGACGATCTGGCTTTAAGTCGATTCGACAACAAATGACGAAAACGGACGGATTTCTCAGGTTTTTACTACATATGAACACTTTTCACATTCTCCCATGAACTCGGCTGCTAGTCCTCCTTTCATGCAGAATCTTAAGGTCCTAGCTCATGTCCAAGGCACCAAAGCCAGCTAAAAAGTCAATAATCGATACCTAAAACTTAAATTGTACTACTTCTTACTGGCTATTACTTCTACTTAGAAACTTCATCTGTGTACTACTATATTGATTTTAGTGTCTCCGGATACCGCAGCACGCGACATAGCTTTGCAGACGATAAGTACAACCGTTTCAGGGAGAAGAGCGGCCAATGTGACGATCTGGCTTTAAGTCGATTCGATAACAAATGACGAAAACGGACGGGTTTCTCAGGTTTTTACTACATATGAACACTTTTCACATTCTCCCGTGCAACTCGGCTGCTAGTCCTCCTTTCATGCAGAATCTTAAGGCCCTAGCTTATGTCCATGGCACCAAAGCCAACTAAAAAGTCAATAATCGATACCTAAAACTTAAATTGTACTACCTCTTACTGGCTATTACATCAACTTAGAAGTTTCATCTGTGTTCTACTATGGTGCTTTTAGTGTCTCCGCATACCGCAGCACGCGACATAGCTTTGCAGACGATAAGTACAACCGTTTCAGGGAGAAGAGCGGCCAATGTGACGATCTGGCTTTAAGTCGATTCGATAACAAATGACGAAAACGGACGGATTTCTCAGGTTTTTACAACATATGAACACTTTTCACATTCTCCCGTGCAACTCGGCTGCTAGTCCTCCTTTCATTCAGAATCTTAAGGTCCTAGCTCATGTCCAAAGAACCAAAGCCAGCTAAAATGTTAATAATCGATACCTAAAACTTGAATTGTACTACCTCTTACTGGCTATTACATCAACTTAGAAGCTTCATGTGTGTTCTACTATGGTGCTTTTAGTGTCTCCGCATACCGCAGCACGCGACATAGCTTTGCAGACGATAAGTACAACCGTTTCAGAGAGAAGAGCGGCCAATATGACGATCTGGCTATAAGTCGATTCGAAAACAAATGACGAAAACATACGGATTTCAAAGGTTTTTACTACATATGAACACTTTTCACATTCTCCCGTGCAACTCGGCTGCTAGTCCTCCTTTCATGCAGAATCATAAGGCCCTAGCTCATGTCCAAGGCACCAAAGCCAGCTAAAAAGTCAATAATCGATACCTAAAACCTGAATTGTACTACTTCTTACTGGCTATTACATCAACTTAGAAGGTTCATCTGTATTCTTCTATGGTGCTTTTAGTGTCTCCGCATACCGCAGCACGCGAAATAGCTTTGCAGACGATAAGTACAACCGTTTCAGAGAGAAGAGCGGCCAATGTGACGATCTGGCTTTGTGTCGATTCGATAACAAATGACGAACACGGACGGATTTCTTAGGTTTGTGCTACATATGAACACTTTTCACATTCTCCCGTGCAACTCGGCTGTTAGTCCTCCTTTCATGCAGAATCTTAAGGTCCTAGCTCATGTCCAAGGCACCAAAGCCAGCTAAAAAGTCAATAATCGATACCTAAAACTTGAATTTTACTACTTCTTACTGGCTATTACATCAACTTAAAAGCTTCATCTGTGTTCTACTATGGTGCTTTTAGTGTCTCCGCATACCGCCGCACGCGAAATAGCTTTGCAGACGATAAGTACAACCGTTTCAGGGAGAAGAGCGGCCAATGTGACGATCTGGCTTTAAGTCGATTCGATAACAAATGACGAAAACGGACGGGTTTCTCAGGTTTTTACTACATATGAACACTTCTCACATTCTCCCGTGCAACTCGGCAGCTAGTCCTCTTTTCGTGCAGAATCTTAAGGTCCTAGCTCGTGTCCAAGGCACCAAAGCCAGCTAAAAAGTCAACAATCGATACCTAAAACTTAAATTGTACTCCATCTTACTGGCTATTACATCAACTTAGAAGTTTCATCTGTGTTCTACTATTTTGCTTTTAGTGTCTCCGCATACCGCAGCACGCGAAATAGCTTTGCAGACGATAAGTACAACCGTTTCAAAGAGAAGAGCGGCCAATGTGACGATCTGGCTTTAAGTCGATTCGACAACAAATAACGAAAACGGACGGATTTCTCAGGTTTTTACTACATATGAACACTTTTCACATTCTCCCATGAACTCGGCTGCTAGTCCTCCTTTCATGCAGAATCTTAAGGTCCTAGCTCATGTCCAAGGCACCAAAGCCAGCTAAAAAGTCAATAATCGATACCTAAAACTTAAATTGTACTACTTCTTACTGGCTATTACTTCTACTTAGAAACTTCATCTGTGTACTACTATATTGATTTTAGTGTCTCCGGATACCGCAGCACGCGACATTGCTTTGCAGACGATAAGTACAACCGTTTCAGGAAGAAGAGCGGCCAATGTGACGATCTGGCTTTAAGTCGATTCGGTAACAAATGACGAAAACGGACGGGTTTCTCAGTTTTTTACTACATATGAACACTTTTCACATTCTCCCGTGCAACTCGGCTGTTAGTCCTCCTTTCATGCAGAATCTTAAGGTCCTAGCTCATGTCCAAGGCACCAAAGCCAGCTAAAAAGTCAATAATCGATACCTAAAACTTGAATTGTCCTACTTCTTACTTGCTATTACATCTACTTAGAAGCTTCATCTGTGCTCTACTATGGTGCTTTTAGTGTCTCCGCATACCGCAGCACGCGAAATAGCTTTGCAGACGATAAGTACAACCGTTTCAGAGAGAAGAGCGGCCAATGTGACGATCTGGATTTGTGTCGATTTGATAACAAATGACGAACACGGACGGATTTCTCAGGTTTTTACTACATATGAACACTTTTCACATTCTCCCGTGCAACTCGGCTGCTAGTCATCCTTTCATGCAGAATCTTAAGGTCCTAGCTCATGTCCAAGGCACCAAAGCCAGCTAAAAAGTCAATAATCGATACCTAAAACTTGAATTGTCCTACTTCTTACTTGCTATTACATCTACTTAGAAGCTTCATCTGTGCTCTACTATGGTGCTTTTAGTGTCTCCGCATACCGCAGCACGCGAAATAGCTTTGCAGACGATAAGTACAACCGTTTCAGAGAGAAGAGCGGCCAATGTGACGATCTGGCTTTGTGTCGATTCGATAACAAATGACGAACACGGACGGATTTCTTAGGTTTGTGCTACATATGAACACTTTTCACATTCCCCCGTGCAACTCGGCTGCTAGTCCTCCTTTCATGCAGAATCTTAAGGTCCTAGCTCATGTCCAAGGCACCAAAGCCAGCTAAAGAGTCAATAATCGATACCTAAAACTTGAATTGTACTACTTCTTACTGCCTATTACATCAACTTAGAAGTTTCATCTGTGTTCTACTATGGTGCTTTTAGTGTCTCCGCATACCGCAGCACGCGACATAGCTTTGCAGACGATAAGTACAACCGTTTCAGGGAGAAGAGCGGCCAATATGACGATCTGGCTCTAAGTCGATTCGATAACAAATGACGAAACCGGACGGATTATTCAGGTTTTTACTACATATGAACACTTTTCACATTCTCCCGTGCAACTCGGCTGATAGTCCTCCTTTCATGCAGAATATTAAGGTCCTAGCTCATGTCCAAGGCACCAAAGCCAGCTAAAAAGTCAATAATCTATACCTAAAACTTGAATTGTACTACTTCTTACTGGCTATTACATCAACTTAGAAGCTTCATCTGTGTTCTACTATGGTGCTTTTAGTGTCTCCGCATACCGCAACACGCGACATAGCTTTGCAGACGATAAGGACAACCGTTTCAGAGAGAAGAGCGGCCAATGTGACGATCTGGCTTTGAGTCGATTCGTTAACAAATGACGAAAACGGACGGATTTCTCAGGTTTTTACTACATATGAACTCTTTTCACATTCTCCCATGCAACTCGGCTGCTAGTCCTCCTTTCATGCAGAATCTTAAGGTCCTAGCTCATGTCCAAGGCACCAAAGCCAGGTAAAAAGTCAATAATCGATACCTAAAACTTGAATTGTACTACTTCTTACTGGCTATTAAATCAACTTAGAAGGTTCATTTGTATTCTTCTATGGTGCTTTTAGTGTCTCCGCATACCGCAGCACGCGAAATAGCTATGCAGACGATAAGTACAACCGTTTCAGAGAGAAGAGCGGCCAATGTGACGATCTGGCTTTGTGTCGATTTGATAACAAATGACGAACACGGACGGATTTCTTAGGTTTGTGCTACATATGAACACTTTTCACATTCTCCCGTGCAACTCGGCTGCTAGTCCTCCTTTCATGCAGATTCTTAAGGTCCTAGCTCATGTCCAAGGCACCAAAGCCAGCTAAAGAGTCAATAATCGATACCTAAAACTTAAATTGTACTACATCTTACTGGCTATTACATCAACTTAGAAGCTTCATGTGTGTTCTACTATGGTGCTTTTAGTGTCTCCGCATACCGCAGCACGCGACATAGCTTTGCCGACGATAAGTACAACCGTTTCATAGAGATGAGCGGCCAATGTAACGATCTGGCTTCAAGTCGATTCGAGAACAAAAGACGAAAACGGACGGATTTCTCAGGTTTTTACGACATATGAACACTTTTCACATTCTCCCATGCAACTCGGCTGCTAGACCTCCTTTCATGCAGAATCTTACGGTCCTAGCCCATGTCCAAGGCACCAAAGCCAGCTAAAAAGTCAATAATCGATAACTAAAACTTGTATTGTACTACTTCTTACTGGCTAGTACATCAACTTAGAAGGTTCATCTGTGTATTACTATGGTGCTTTTAGTGTCTCCGGATACCGCAACATGCGACATAGCTTAGCAGACGATAAGTACAACCGTTTCAGAGAGAAGAGCGGCCAATATGACGATCTGGCTTTAAGTCGATTCGAAAACAAATGACGAAAACATACGGATTTCAAAGGTTTTTACTACATATGAACACTTTTCACATTCTCCCGTGCAACTCGGCTGCTAGTCCTCCTTTCATGCAGAATCATAAGGTCCTAGCTCATGTCCAATGCACCAAAGCCAGCTAAAAAGTCAATAATCGATACCTAAAACTTGAATTGTACTACTTCTTACTGGCTATTAAATCAACTTAGAAGGTTCATTTGTATTCTTCTATGGTGCTTTTAGTGTCTCCGCATACCGCAGCACGCGAAAAAGCTTTGCAGACGATAAGTACAACCGTTTCAGAGAGAAGAGCGGCCAATGTGACGATCTGGCTTTGTGTCGATTTGATAACAAATGACGAACACGGACGGATTTCTTAGGTTTGTGCTACATATGAACACTTTTCACATTCTCCCGTGCAACTCGGCTGCTAGTCCTCCTTTCATGCAGATTCTTAAGGTCCTAGCTGATGTCCAAGGCACCAAAGCCAGCTAAAGAGTCAATAATCGATACCTAAAACTTAAATTGTACTACATCTTACTGGCTATTGCATCAACTTAGAAGGTTCATCTGTGTTCTACTATGGTGCTTTTAGTGTCTCCGCATACCGCAGCACGCGAAATAGCTTTGCAGACGATAAGTACAACCATTTCAGAGAGAAGAGCGGCCAATGTTACGATCTGGCTTTAAGTCGATTCGACAACAAATGACGAAAACGGACGGATTTCTCAGGTTTTTACTACATATGAACACTTTTCACATTCTCCCATGAACTCGGCTGCTAGTCCTCCTTTCATGCAGAATCTTAAGGTCCTAGCTCATGTCCAAGGCACCAAAGCCAGCTAAAAAGTCAATAATCGATACCTAAAACTTAAATTGTACTACTTCTTACTGGCTATTAATTCTACTTAGAAACTTCATCTGTGTACTACTATATTGATTTTAGTGTCTCCGGATACCGCAGCACGCGACATAGCTTTACAGACGATAAGTACAACCGTTTCAGGGAGAAGAGCGGCCAATGTGACGATCTGGCTTTAAGTCGATTCGATAACAAATGACGAAAACGGACGGGTTTCTCAGGTTTTTACTACATATGAACACTTTTCACATTCTCCCGTGCAACTCGGCTGCTAGTCCTCCTTTCATGCAGAATCTTAAGGCCCTAGCTTATGTCCATGGCACCAAAGCCAACTAAAAAGTCAATAATCGATACCTAAAACTTAAATTGTACTACCTCTTACTGGCTATTACATCAACTTAGAAGTTTCATCTGTGTTCTACTATGGTGCTTTTAGTGTCTCCGCATACCGCGGCACGCGACGTAGCTTTGCAGACGATAAGTACAACCGTTTCAGGGAGAAGAGCGGCCAATGTGACGATCTGGCTTTAAGTCGATTAGATAACAAATGACGAAAACGGACGGATTTCTGAGGATTTTACTACATATGAACACTTTTCACATTCTCCCGTGCAACTCGGCTGCTAGACCTCCTTTCATGCAGAATCATAAGGTCCTAGCTCATGTCCAATGCACCAAAGCCAGCTAAAAAGTCAATAATCGATACCTAAAACTTGAATTGTACTACTTCTTACTGGCTATTAAATCAACTTAGAAGGTTCATTTGTATTCTTCTATGGTGCTTTTAGTGTCTCCGCATACCGCAGCACGCGAAATAGCTTTGCAGACGATAAGTACAACCGTTTCAGAGAGAAGAGCGGCCAATGTGACGATCTGGCTTTGTGTCGATTTGATAACAAATGACGAACACGGACGGATTTCTTAGGTTTGTGCTACATATGAACACTTTTCACATTCTCCCGTGCAACTCGGCTGCTAGTCCTCCTTTCATGCAGATTCTTAAGGTCCTAGCTGATGTCCAAGGCACCAAAGCCAGCTAAAGAGTCAATAATCGATACCTAAAACTTAAATTGTACTACATCTTACTGGCTATTGCATCAACTTAGAAGGTTCATCTGTGTTCTACTATGGTGCATTTAGTGTCTCCGCATACCGCAGCACGCGAAATAGCTTTGCAGACGATAAGTACAACCATTTCAGAGAGAAGAGCGGCCAATGTTACGATCTGGCTTTAAGGCGATTCGATAACAAATGACGAAAACGGACGGGTTTCTCAGGTTTTTACTACATATGAAAACTTTTCACATTCTCCCGTGCAACTCGGCTGCTAGTCCTCCTTTCATGCAGAATCTTAAGGTCCTAGCTCATGTCCAAGGCACCAAAGCCAGCTAAAAAGTCAATAATCGATACCTAAAACTTGAATTGTACTACTTCTTACTGCCTATTACATCAACTTAGAAGTTTCATCTGTGTTCTACTATGGTGCTTTTAGTGTCTCCGCATACCGCAGCACGCGACATAGCTTTGCAGACGATAAGTACAACCGTTTCAGGGAGAAGAGCGGCCAATATGACGATCTGGCTCTAAGTCGATGCGATAACAAATGACGAAACCGGACGGATTATTCAGGTTTTTACTACATATGAACACTTTTCACATTCTCCCGTGCAACTCGGCTGATAGTCCTCCTTTCATGTAGAATATTAAGGTCCTAGCTCATGTCCAAGGCACCAAAGCCAGCTAAAAAGTCAATAATCGATACCTAAAACTTGAATTGTACTACTTCTTACTGGCTATTACATCAACTTAGAAGCTTCATCTGTGTTCTACTATGGTGCTTTTAGTGTCTCCGCATACCGCAACACGCGACATAGCTTTGCAGACGATAAGGACAACCGTTTCAGAGAGAAGAGCGGCCAATGTGACGATCTGGCTTTGAGTCGATTCGTTAACAAATGACGAAAACGGACGGATTTCTCAGGTTTTTACTACATATGAACTCTTTTTACATTCTCCCATGCAACTCGGCTGCTAGTCCTCCTTTCATGCAGAATCTTAAGGTCCTAGCTCATGTCCAAGGCACCAAAGCCAGGTAAAAAGTCAATAATCGATACCTAAAACTTGAATTGTACTACTTCTTACTGGCTATTAAATCAACTTAGAAGGTTCATTTGTATTCTTCTATGGTGCTTTTAGTGTCTCCGCATACCGCAGCACGCGAAATAGCTATGCAGACGATAAGTACAACCGTTTCAGAGAGAAGAGCGGCCAATGTGACGATCTGGCTTTGTGTCGATTTGATAACAAATGACGAACACGGACGGATTTCTTAGGTTTGTGCTACATATGAACACTTTTCACATTCTCCCGTGCAACTCGGCTGCTAGTCCTCCTTTCATGCAGATTCTTAAGGTCCTAGCTCATGTCCAAGGCACCAAAGCCAGCTAAAGAGTCAATAATCGATACCTAAAACTTAAATTGTACTACTTCTTACTGGCTATTACATCAACTTAGAAGCTTCATGTGTGTTCTACTATGGTGCTTTTAGTGTCTCCGCATACCGCAGCACGCGACATAGCTTTGCCGACGATAAGTACAACCGTTTCATAGAGATGAGCGGCTAATGTAACGATCTGGCTTCAAGTCGATTCGAGAACAAAAGACGAAAACGGACGGATTGCTCAGGTTTTCACGACATATGAACACTTTTCACATTCTCCCATGCAACTCGGCTGCTAGACCTCCTTTCATGCAGAATCTTACGGTCCTAGCTCATGTCCAAGGCACCAAAGCCAGCTAAAAAGTCAATAATCGATAACTAAAACTTGTATTGTACTACTTCTTACTGGCTAGTACATCAACTTAGAAGGTTCATCTGTGTATTACTATGGTGCTTTTAGTGTCTCCGGATACCGCAACATGCGACATAGCTTAGCAGACGATAAGTACAACCGTTTCAGAGAGAAGAGCGGCCAATATGACGATCTGGCTTTAAGTCGATTCGAAAACAAATGACGAAAACATACGGATTTCAAAGGTTTTTACTACATATGAACACTTTTCACATTCTCCCGTGCAACTCGGCTGCTAGTCCTCCTTTCATGCAGAATCATAAGGTCCCAGCTCATGTCCAATGCACCAAAGCCAGCTAAAAAGTCAATAATCGATACCTAAAACTTGAATTGTACTACTTCTTACTGGCTATTAAATCAACTTAGAAGGTTCATTTGTATTCTTCTATGGTGCTTTTAGTGTCTCCGCATACCGCAGCACGCGAAATAGCTTTGCAGACGATAAGTACAACCGTTTCAGAGAGAAGAGCGGCCAATGTGACGATCTGGCTTTGTGTCGATTTGATAACAAATGACGAACACGGACGGATTTCTTAGGTTTGTGCTACATATGAACACTTTTCACATTCTCCCGTGCAACTCGGCTGCTAGTCCTCCTTTCATGCAGATTCTTAAGGTCCTAGCTGATGTCCAAGGCACCAAAGCCAGCTAAAGAGTCAATAATCGATACCTAAAACTTAAATTGTACTACATCTTACTGGCTATTGCATCAACTTAGAAGGTTCATCTGTGTTCTACTATGGTGCTTTTAGTGTCTCCGCATACCGCAGCACGCGAAATAGCTTTGCAGACGATAAGTACAACCATTTCAGAGAAAAGAGCGGCCAATGTTACGATCTGGCTTTAAGTCGATTCGACAACAAATGACGAAAACGGACGGATTTCTCAGGTTTTTACTACATATGAACACTTTTCACATTCTCCCATGAACTCGGCTGCTAGTCCTCCTTTCATGCAGAATCTTAAGGTCCTAGCTCATGTCCAAGGCACCAAAGCCAGCTAAAAAGTCAATAATCGATACCTAAAACTTAAATTGTACTACTTCTTACTGGCTATTAATTCTACTTAGAAACTTCATCTGTGTACTACTATATTGATTTTAGTGTCTCCGGATACCGCAGCACGCGACATAGCTTTACAGACGATAAGTACAACCGTTTCAGGGAGAAGAGCGGCCAATGTGACGATCTGGCTTTAAGTCGATTCGATAACAAATGACGAAAACGGACGGGTTTCTCAGGTTTTTACTACATATGAACACTTTTCACATTCTCCCGTGCAACTCGGCTGCTAGTCCTCCTTTCATTCAGAATCTTAAGGTCCTAGCTCATGTCAAAGGCACCAAAGCCAGGTAAAAAGTCAATAATCGATACCAAAAACTTGAATTGTCCTACTTCTTACTTGCTATTACATCTACTTAGAAGCTTCATCTGTACTCTACTATGGTGCTTTTAGTGTCTCCGCATACCGCAGCACGCGAAATAGCTTTGCAGACGACAAGTACAACCGTTTCAGAGAGAAGAGCGGCCAATGTGACGATCTGGCTTTGTGTCGATTCGATAACAAATGACGAACACGGACGGATTTCTTAGGTTTGTGCTACATATGAACACTTTTCCCATTCTCCCGTGCAACTCGGCTGCTAGTCCTCCTTTCATGCAGATTCTTAAGGTCCTAGCTCATGTCCAAGGCACCAAAGCCAGCTAAAGAGTCAATAATCGATACCTAAAACTTGAATTGTACTACCTCTTACTGGCTATTACATCAACTTAGAAGTTTCATCTGTGTTCTACTATGGTGCTTTTAGTGTCTCCGCATACCGCAGCACGCGAAATAGCTTTGCAGACGATAAGTACAACCGTTTCAGGGAGAAGAGCGGCCAATGTGACGATCTGGCTTTAAGTCGATTCGATAACAAATGACGAAAACGGACGGAATTCTCAGGTTTTTACTACATATGAACACTTTTCACATTCTCCCGTGAAACTCGGCTGCTAGTCCTCCTTTCATGCAGAATCTTAAGGTCCTAGCTCATGTCCAACACACCAAAGCCAGCTAAAAAGTCAATAATCGATACCTAAAACTTGAATTGTACTACTTCTTACTGGCTATTACATCAACTTAAAAGCTTCATCTGTGTTCTACTATGGTGCTTTTAGTGTCTCCGCATACCGCAACACGCTACATATCTTTGCAGACGATAAGGACAAACGTTTCAGAGAGAAGAGCGGCCAATGTGACGATCTGGCTTTGAGTCGATTCGTTAACATATGACGAAAACGGACGGATTTCTCAGGTTTTTACTACATATGAACACTTTTCACATTCTCCCATGCAACTCGTCTCTTAGTCCTCCTTTCATGCAGAATCTTAAGGTCCTAGCTCATGTCCAAGGCACCAAAACTAGCTAAAAAGTCAATAATCGATACCTAAAACTTGAATTGTACTACTTCTTAAGGGTTATTACATCAACTTAGAAGGTTCATCTGTGTTCTAGTATGGTGCTTTTAGTGTCCCCTGATACCGTAGCACGCGACATAGCTTTGCAGACATTAAGTACAACCGTTTCATAGAGAAGAGCGGCCAATGTGATGATCAGGCTTTAAGTCGATTCGAGAACAAAAGACGAAAACGCACGGATTTCTCAGGTTTTTACTACATATGAACACTTTTCACATTCTCCCATGCAACTCGGCTGCTAGTCCTCCTTTCATGCAGAATCTTAAGGTCCTAGCTCATGTCCAAGGCACCAAAGCCAGGTAAAAAGTCAATAATCGATACCTAAAACTTGAATTGTAGTACTTCTTACTTGCTATTACATCAACTTAGAAGCTTCATGTGTGTTCTACTATGGTGCTTTTAGTGTCTCCGCATACCGCACCACGCGACATAGCTTTGCAGACGATAAGTACAACCGTTTCAGAGAGAAGAGCGGCCAATATGACGATCTGGCTCTAAGTCGATTCGAAAACAAATGACGAAAACGGACGGATTTCAAAGGTTTTTACTACATATGAACACTTTTCACATTCTCCCGTGCAACTCGGCTGCTAGTCCTCCTTTCATGCAGAATCATAAGGTCCTAGCTCATGTCCAAGGCACCAAAGCCAGCTAAAAAGTCAATAATCGATACCTAAAACTTGAATTGTACTACCTCTTACTGGCTATTACATCAACTTAGAAGGTTCATCTGTATTCTTCTATGGTGCTTTTAGTGTCTCCGCATACCGCAGCACGCGAAATAGCTTTGCAGACGATAAGTACAACCGTTTCAGAGAGAAGAGCGGCCAATGTGACGATCTGGCTTTGTGTCGATTCGATAACAAATGACGAAAACGGACGGATTTCTTAGGTTTGTGCTACATATGAACACTTTTCACATTCTCCCGTGCAACTCGGCTGCTAGTCCTCCTTTCATGCAGATTCTTATGGTCCTAGCTCATGTCCAAGGCACCAAAGCCAGCTAAAAAATCAATAATCGGTACCTAAAACTTGAATTGTACTACTTCTTACTGGCTATTACATCAACTTAGAAGGTTCATCTGTGTTCTACTATGGTGATTTTAGTGTCTCCTGATACCTCAGCACGCGACACAGCTTTGCAGACATTAAGTACAACCGTTTCAGAAAGAAGAGCGGCCAATGTGACGATTTGGCTTTGAGTCGATTCGATAACAAATGACGAAAACGGACGGATTTCTTAGGTTTTTACTACATATGAACACCTTTCACATTCTCCCATGAACTCGGCTGCTAGTCCTCCTTTCATGCAGAATCTTAAGGTCCTAGCTCATGTCCAAGGCACCAAAGCCAGCTAAAAAGTCAATAATCGATACCTAAAACTTAAATTGTACTACTTCTTACTGGCTATTACTTCAACTTAGAAACTTCATCTGTGTACTACTATATTGATTTTAGTGTCTCCGGATACCGCAGCACGCGACATAGCTTTGTAGACTATAAGTACAACCGTTTCAGGGAGAAGAGCGGCCAATGTAACGATCTGGCTTTAAGGCGATTCGATAACAAATGACGAAAACGGACGGGTTTCTCAGGTTTTTACTACATATGAACACTTTTCACATTCTCCCGTGCAACTCGGCTGATAGTCCTCCTTTCATGCAGAATCTTAAGGTCCTAGCTCATGTCCAAGGCACCAAAGCCAGCTAAAAAGTCAATAATCGATAAGTAAAACTTGAATTGTACTACTTCTTACTGGCTATTACATCAACTTAGAAGCTTCATCTGTGTTCTACTATGGTGCTTTTAGTGTCTCCGCATACCACAACACGTGACATAGCTTTGCAGACGATAAGGACAACCGTTTCAGAGAGAAGAGCGGCCAATGTGACGATCTGGCTTTGAGTCGATTCGTTAACAAATGACGAAAACGGACGGATTTCTCAGGTTTTTACTACATATGAACTCTTTTCACATTCTCCCATGCAACTCGGCTGCTAGTCCTCCTTTCATGCAGAATCTTAAGGTCCTAGCTCATGTCCAAGGCACCAAAGCCAGGTAAAAAGTCAATAATCGATACCTAAAACTTGAATTGTACTACTTCTTACTGGCTATTACATCAACTTAGAAGGTTCATCTGTATTCTTCTATGGTGCTTTTAGTGTCTCCGCATACCGCAGCACGCGACATAGCTTTGCAGACATTAAGTACAACCGTTTCATAGAGAAGAGCGGCCAATGTGACGATCAGGCTTTAAGTCGATTCGAGAACAAAAGACGAAAACGGACGGATTTCTCAGGTTTTTACTACATATGAACACTTTTCACATTCTCCCATGCAACTCGGCTGCTAGTCCTCCTTTCATGCAGAATCTTAAGGTCCTAGCTCATGTCCAAGGCACCAAAGCCAGGTAAAAAGTCAATAATCGATACCTAAAACTTGAATTGTAGTACTTCTTACTTGCTATTACATCAACTTAGAAGCTTCATCTGTGTTCTACTATGGTGCTTTTAGTGTCTCCGCATACCGCAACACGCGACATATCTTTGCAGACGATAAGGACAACCGTTTCAGAGAGAAGAGCGGCCAATGTGACGATCTGGCTTTGAGTCGATTCGTTAACAAATGACGAAAACGGACGGATTTCTCAGGTTTTTACTACATATGAACACTTTTCACATTCTCCCGTGCAACTCGGCTGCTAGTCCTCCTTTCATGCAGAATCTTAAGGTCCTAGCTCATGTCCAAGGCACCAAAGCCAGCTAAAAAATCAAAAATCGGTACCTAAAACTTGAATTGTACTACTTCTTACTGGCTATTACATCAACTTAGAAGGTTCATCTGTGTTCTACTATGGTGCTTTTAGTGTCTCCTGATACCTCAGCACGCGACATAGCTTTGCAGACATTAAGTACAACCGTTTCAGAGAGAAGAGCGGCCAATGTGACGATCTGGCTTTGAGTCGATTCGATAACAAATGACGAAAACGGACGGATTTCTTAGGTTTTTACTACATATGAACACCTTTCACATTCTCCCATGAACTCGGCTGCTAGTCCTCCTTTCATGCAGAATCTTAAGGTCCTAGCTCATGTCCAAGGCACCAAAGCCAGCTAAAAAGTCAATAATCGATACCTAAAACTTAAATTGTACTACTTCTTACTGGCTATTACTTCAACTTAGAAACTTCATCTGTGTACTACTATATTGATTTTAGTGTCTCCGGATACCGCAGCACGCGACATAGCTTTGTAGACTATAAGTACAACCGTTTCAGGGAGAAGAGCGGCCAATGTAACGATCTGGCTTTAAGGCGATTCGATAACAAATGACGAAAACGGACGGGTTTCTCAGGTTTTTACTACATATGAACACTTTTCACATTCTCCCGTGCAACTCGGCTGCTAGTCCTCCTTTCATGCAGAATCTAAAGGTCCTAGCTCATGTCCAAGGCACCAAAGCCAGCTAAAAAGTCAATAATCGATAAGTAAAACTTGAATTGTACTACTTCTTACTGGCTATTACATCAACTTAGAAGCTTCATCTGTGTTCTACTATGGTGCTTTTAGTGTCTCCGCATACCGCAACACGTGACATAGCTTTGCAGACGATAAGGACAACCGTTTCAGAGAGAAGAGCGGCCAATGTGACGATCTGGCTTTGAGTCGATTCGTTAACAAATGACGAAAACGGACGGATTTCTCAGGTTTTTACTACATATGAACTCTTTTCACATTCTCCCATGCAACTCGGCTGCTAGTCCTCCTTTCATGCAGAATCTTAAGGTCCTAGCTCATGTCCAAGGCACCAAAGCCAGGTAAAAAGTCAATAATCGATACCTAAAACTTGAATTGTACTACTTCTTACGGCTATTACATCAACTTAGAAGGTTCATCTGTATTCTTCTATGGTGCTTTTAGTGTCTCCGCATACCGCAGCACGCGAAATAGCTTTGCAGACGATAAGTACAACCGTTTCAGAGAGAAGAGCGGCCAATGTGACGATCTGGCTTTGTGTCGATTCGATAACAAATGACGAACACGGACGGATTTCTTAGGTTTGTGCTACATATGAACACTTTTCACATTCTCCCGTGCAACTCGGCTGCTAGTCCTCCTTTCATGCAGATTCTTATGGTCCTAGCTCATGTCCAAGGCACCAAAGCCAGCTAAAAAGTCAATAATCGACACCTAAAACTTGAATTGTACTACTTCTTACAGGCTATTACATCAACTTAAAAGCTTCATCTGTGTTCTACTATGGTGCTTTTAGTGTCTCCGCATACCGCAACACGCTACATATCTTTGCAGACGATAAGGACAAACGTTTCAGAGAGAAGAGCGGCCAATGTGACGATCTGGCTTTGAGTCGATTCGTTAACAAATGACGAAAACGGACGGATTTCTCAGGTTTTTACTACATATGAACACTTTTCACATTCTCCCATGCAACTCGTCTGTTAGTCCTCCTTTCATGCAGAATCTTAAGGTCCTAGCTCATGTCCAAGGCACCAAAACTAGCTAAAAAGTCAATAATCGATACCTAAAACTTGAATTGTACTACTTCTTAATGGCTATTACATCAACTTAGAAGGTTCATCTGTGTTCTAGTATGGTGCTTTTAGTGTCCCCTGATACCGTAGCACGCGACATAGCTTTGCAGACATTAAGTACAACCGTTTCATAGAGAAGAGCGGCCAATGTGACGATTTGGCTTTGAGTCGATTCGATAACAAATGACGAAAACGGACGGATTTCTTAGGTTTTTACTACATATGAACACCTTTCACATTCTCCCATGAACTCGGCTGCTAGTCCTCCTTTCATGCAGAATCTTAAGGTCCTAGCTCATGTCCAAGGCACCAAAGCCAGCTAAAAAGTCAATAATCGATACCTAAAACTTAAATTGTACTACTTCTTACTGGCTATTACTTCAACTTAGAAACTTCATCTGTGTACTACTATATTGATTTTAGTGTCTCCGGATACCGCAGCACGCGACATAGCTTTGTAGACTATAAGTACAACCGTTTCAGGGAGAAGAGCGGCCAATGTAACGATCTGGCTTTAAGGCGATTCGATAACAAATGACGAAAACGGACAGGTTTCTCAGGTTTTTACTACATATGAACACTTTTCACATTCTCCCGTGCAACTCGGCTGATAGTCCTCCTTTCATGCAGAATCTTAAGGTCCTAGCTCATGTCCAAGGCACCAAAGCCAGCTAAAAAGTCAATAATCGATAAGTAAAACTTGAATTGTACTACTTCTTACTGGCTATTACATCAACTTAGAAGCTTCATCTGTGTTCTACTATGGTGCTTTTAGTGTCTCCGCATACCGCAACACGTGACATAGCTTTGCAGACGATAAGGACAACCGTTTCAGAGAGAAGAGCGGCCAATGTGACGATCTGGCTTTGAGTCGATTCGTTAACAAATGACGAAAACGGACGGATTTCTCAGGTTTTTACTACATATGAACTCTTTTCACATTCTCCCATGCAACTCGGCTGCTAGTCCTCCTTTCATGCAGAATCTTAAGGTCCTAGCTCATGTCCAAGGCACCAAAGCCAGGTAAAAAGTCAATAATCGATACCTAAAACTTGAATTGTACTACTTCTTACTGGCTATTACATCAACTTAGAAGGTTCATCTGTATTCTTCTATGGTGCTTTTAGTGTCTCCGCATACCGCAGCACGCGACATAGCTTTGCAGACATTAAGTACAACCGTTTCATAGAGAAGAGCGGCCAATGTGACGATCAGGCTTTAAGTCGATTCGAGAACAAAAGACGAAAACGGACGGATTTCTCAGGTTTTTACTACATATGAACACTTTTCACATTCTCCCATGCAACTCGGCTGCTAGTCCTCCTTTCATGCAGAATCTTAAGGTCCTAGCTCATGTCCAAGGCACCAAAGCCAGGTAAAAAGTCAATAATCGATACCTAAAACTTGAATTGTAGTACTTCTTACTTGCTATTACATCAACTTAGAAGCTTCATCTGTGTTCTACTATGGTGCTTTTAGTGTCTCCGCATACCGCAACACGCGACATATCTTTGCAGACGATAAGGACAACCGTTTCAGAGAGAAGAGCGGCCAATGTGACGATCTGGCTTTGAGTCGATTCGTTAACAAATGACGAAAACGGACGGATTTCTCAGGTTTTTACTACATATGAACACTTTTCACATTCTCCCGTGCAACTCGGCTGCTAGTCCTCCTTTCATGCAGAATCTTAAGGTCCTAGCTCATGTCCAAGGCACCAAAGCCAGCTAAAAAATCAATAATCGGTACCTAAAACTTGAATTGTACTACTTCTTACTGGCTATTACATCAACTTAGAAGGTTCATCTGTGTTCTACTATGGTGCTTTTAGTGTCTCCTGATACCTCAGCACGCGACATAGCTTTGCAGACATTAAGTACAACCGTTTCAGAGAGAAGAGCGGCCAATGTGACGATCTGGCTTTGAGTCGATTCGATAACAAATGACGAAAACGGACGGATTTCTTAGGTTTTTACTACATATGAACACCTTTCACATTCTCCCATGAACTCGGCTGCTAGTCCTCCTTTCATGCAGAATCTTAAGGTCCTAGCTCATGTCCAAGGCACCAAAGCCAGCTAAAAAGTCAATAATCGATACCTAAAACTTAAATTGTACTACTTCTTACTGGCTATTACTTCAACTTAGAAACTTCATCTGTGTACTACTATATTGATTTTAGTGTCTCCGGATACCGCAGCACGCGACATAGCTTTGTAGACTATAAGTACAACCGTTTCAGGGAGAAGAGCGGCCAATGTAACGATCTGGCTTTAAGGCGATTCGATAACAAATGACGAAAACGGACGGGTTTCTCAGGTTTTTACTACATATGAACACTTTTCACATTCTCCCGTGCAACTCGGCTGCTAGTCCTCCTTTCATGCAGAATCTAAAGGTCCTAGCTCATGTCCAAGGCACCAAAGCCAGCTAAAAAGTCAATAATCGATAAGTAAAACTTGAATTGTACTACTTCTTACTGGCTATTACATCAACTTAGAAGCTTCATCTGTGTTCTACTATGGTGCTTTTAGTGTCTCCGCATACCGCAACACGTGACATAGCTTTGCAGACGATAAGGACAACCGTTTCAGAGAGAAGAGCGGCCAATGTGACGATCTGGCTTTGAGTCGATTCGTTAACAAATGACGAAAACGGACGGATTTCTCAGGTTTTTACTACATATGAACTCTTTTCACATTCTCCCATGCAACTCGGCTGCTAGTCCTCCTTTCATGCAGAATCTTAAGGTCCTAGCTCATGTCCAAGGCACCAAAGCCAGGTAAAAAGTCAATAATCGATACCTAAAACTTGAATTGTACTACTTCTTACGGCTATTACATCAACTTAGAAGGTTCATCTGTATTCTTCTATGGTGCTTTTAGTGTCTCCGCATACCGCAGCACGCGAAATAGCTTTGCAGACGATAAGTACAACCGTTTCAGAGAGAAGAGCGGCCAATGTGACGATCTGGCTTTGTGTCGATTCGATAACAAATGACGAACACGGACGGATTTCTTAGGTTTGTGCTACATATGAACACTTTTCACATTCTCCCGTGCAACTCGGCTGCTAGTCCTCCTTTCATGCAGATTCTTATGGTCCTAGCTCATGTCCAAGGCACCAAAGCCAGCTAAAAAGTCAATAATCGACACCTAAAACTTGAATTGTACTACTTCTTACAGGCTATTACATCAACTTAAAAGCTTCATCTGTGTTCTACTATGGTGCTTTTAGTGTCTCCGCATACCGCAACACGCTACATATCTTTGCAGACGATAAGGACAAACGTTTCAGAGAGAAGAGCGGCCAATGTGACGATCTGGCTTTGAGTCGATTCGTTAACAAATGACGAAAACGGACGGATTTCTCAGGTTTTTACTACATATGAACACTTTTCACATTCTCCCATGCAACTCGTCTGTTAGTCCTCCTTTCATGCAGAATCTTAAGGTCCTAGCTCATGTCCAAGGCACCAAAACTAGCTAAAAAGTCAATAATCGATACCTAAAACTTGAATTGTACTACTTCTTAATGGCTATTACATCAACTTAGAAGGTTCATCTGTGTTCTAGTATGGTGCTTTTAGTGTCCCCTGATACCGTAGCACGCGACATAGCTTTGCAGACATTAAGTACAACCGTTTCATAGAGAAGAGCGGCCAATGTGACGATCAGGCTTTAAGTCGATTCGAGAACAAAAGACGAAAACGGACGGATTTCTCAGGTTTTTACTACATATGAACACTTTTCACATTCTCCCATGCAACTCGGCTGCTAGTCCTCCTTTCATGCAGAATCTTAAGGTCCTAGCTCATGTCCAAGGCACCAAAGCCAGGTAAAAAGTCAATAATCGATACCTAAAACTTGAATTGTAGTACTTCTTACTTGCTATTACATCAACTTAGAAGCTTCATCTGTGTTCTACTATGGTGCTTTTAGTGTCTCCGCATACCGCAACACGCGACATATCTTTGCAGACGCTAAGGACAACCGTTTCAGAGAGAAGAGCGGCCAATGTGACGATCTGGCTTTGAGTCGATTCGTTAACAAATGACGAAAACGGACGGATTTCTCAGGTTTTTACTACATATGAACACTTTTCACATTCTCCCGTGCAACTCGGCTGCTAGTCCTCCTTTCATGCAGAATCTTAAGGTCCTAGCTCATGTCCAAGGCACCAAAGCCAGCTAAAAAATCAATAATCGGTACCTAAAACTTGAATTGTACTACTTCTTACTGGCTATTACATCAACTTAGAAGGTTCATCTGTGTTCTACTATGGTGCTTTTAGTGTCTCCTGATACCTCAGCACGCGACATAGCTTTGCAGACATTAAGTACAACCGTTTCAGAGAGAAGAGCGGCCAATGTGACGATCTGGCTTTGAGTCGATTCGATAACAAATGACGAAAACGGACGGATTTCTTAGGTTTTTACTACATATGAACACCTTTCACATTCTCCCATGAACTCGGCTGCTAGTCCTAGTTTCATGCAGAATCTTAAGGTCCTAGCTCATGTCCAAGGCACCAAAGCCAGCTAAAAAGTCAATAATCGATACCTAAAACTTAAATTGTACTACTTCTTACTGGCTATTACTTCAACTTAGAAACTTCATCTGTGTACTACTATATTGATTTTAGTGTCTCCGGATACCGCAGCACGCGACATAGCTTTGTAGACTATAAGTACAACCGTTTCAGGGAGAAGAGCGGCCAATGTAACGATCTGGCTTTAAGGCGATTCGATAACAAATGACGAAAACGGACGGGTTTCTCAGGTTTTTACTACATATGAACACTTTTCACATTCTCCCGTGCAACTCGGCTGCTAGTCCTCCTTTCATGCAGAATCTAAAGGTCCTAGCTCATGTCCAAGGCACCAAAGCCAGCTAAAAAGTCAATAAACGATACCTAAAACTTGAATTGTACTACTTCTTACTGGCTATTACATCAACTTAGAAGCTTCATCTGTGTTCTACTATGGTGCTTTTAGTGTCTCCGCATACCGCAACACGTGACATAGCTTTGCAGACGATAAGGACAACCGTTTCAGAGAGAAGAGCGGCCAATGTGACGATCTGGCTTTGAGTCGATTCGTTAACAAATGACGAAAACGGACGGATTTCTCAGGTTTTTACTACATATGAACTCTTTTCACATTCTCCCATGCAACTCGGCTGCTAGTCCTCCTTTCATGCAGAATCTTAAGGTCCTAGCTCATGTCCAAGGCACCAAAGCCAGGTAAAAAGTCAATAATCGATACCTAAAACTTGAATTGAACTACTTCTTACTGGCTATTACATCAACTTAGAAGGTTCATCTGTATTCTTCTATGGTGCTTTTAGTGTCTCCGCATACCGCAGCACGCGAAATAGCTTTGCAGACGATAAGTACAACCGTTTCAGAGAGAAGAGCGGCCAATGTGACGATCTGGCTTTGTGTCGATTCGATAACAAATGACGAACACGGACGGATTTCTTAGGTTTGTGCTACATATGAACACTTTTCACATTCTCCCGTGCAACTCGGCTGCTAGTCCTCCTTTCATGCAGATTCTTATGGTCCTAGCTCATGTCCAAGGCACCAAAGCCAGCTAAAAAGTCAATAATCGACACCTAAAACTTGAATTGTACTACTTCTTACAGGCTATTACATCAACTTAAAAGCTTCATCTGTGTTCTACTATGGTGCTTTTAGTGTCTCCGCATACCGCAACACGCTACATATCTTTGCAGACGATAAGGACAAACGTTTCAGAGAGAAGAGCGGCCAATGTGACGATCTGGCTTTGAGTCGATTCGTTAACAAATGACGAAAACGGACGGATTTCTCAGGTTTTTACTACATATGAACACTTTTCACATTCTCCCATGCAACTCGTCTGTTAGTCCTCCTTTCATGCAGAATCTTAAGGTCCTAGCTCATGTCCAAGGCACCAAAACTAGCTAAAAAGTCAATAATCGATACCTAAAACTTGAATTGTACTACTTCTTAATGGCTATTACATCAACTTAGAAGGTTCATCTGTGTTCTAGTATGGTGCTTTTAGTGTCCCCTGATACCGTAGCACGCGACATAGCTTTGCAGACATTAAGTACAACCGTTTCATAGAGAAGAGCGGCCAATGTGACGATCAGGCTTTAAGTCGATTCGAGAACAAAAGACGAAAACGGACGGATTTCTCAGGTTTTTACTACATATGAACACTTTTCACATTCTCCCATGCAACTCGGCTGCTAGTCCTCCTTTCATGCAGAATCTTAAGGTCCTAGCTCATGTCCAAGGCACCAAAGCCAGGTAAAAAGTCAATAATCGATACCTAAAACTTGAATTGTAGTACTTCTTACTTGCTATTACATCAACTTAGAAGCTTCATCTGTGTTCTACTATGGTGCTTTTAGTGTCTCCGCATACCGCAACACGCGACATATCTTTGCAGACGATAAGGACAACCGTTTCAGAGAGAAGAGCGGCCAATGTGACGATGTGGCTTTGAGTCGATTCGTTAACAAATGACGAAAACGGACGGATTTCTCAGGTTTTTACTACATATGAACACTTTTCACATTCTCCCGTGCAACTCGGCTGCTAGTCCTCCTTTCATGCAGAATCTTAGGTCCTAGCTCATGTCCAAGGCACCAAAGCCAGCTAAAAAATCAATAATCGGTACCTAAAACTTGAATTGTACTACTTCTTACTGGCTATTACATCAACTTAGAAGGTTCATCTGTGTTCTACTATGGTGCTTTTAGTGTCTCCTGATACCTCAGCACGCGACATAGCTTTGCAGACATTAAGTACAACCGTTTCAGAGAGAAGAGCGGCCAATGTGACGATCTGGCTTTGAGTCGATTCGATAACAAATGACGAAAACGGACGGATTTCTTAGGTTTTTACTACATATGAACACCTTTCACATTCTCCCATGAACTCGGCTGCTAGTCCTCCTTTCATGCAGAATCTTAAGGTCCTAGCTCATGTCCAAGGCACCAAAGCCAGCTAAAAAGTCAATAATCGATACCTAAAACTTAAATTGTACTACTTCTTACTGGCTATTACTTCAACTTAGAAACTTCATCTGTGTACTACTATATTGATTTTAGTGTCTCCGGATACCGCAGCACGCGACATAGCTTTGTAGACTATAAGTACAACCGTTTCAGGGAGAAGAGCGGCCAATGTAACGATCTGGCTTTAAGGCGATTCGATAACAAATGACGAAAACGGACGGGTTTCTCAGGTTTTTACTACATATGAACACTTTTCACATTCTCCCGTGCAACTCGGCTGCTAGTCCTCTTTTCATGCAGAATCTAAAGGTCCTAGCTCATGTCCAAGGCACCAAAGCCAGCTAAAAAGTCAATAAACGATACCTAAAACTTGAATTGTACTACTTCTTACTGGCTATTACATCAACTTAGAAGTTTCATCTGTGTTCTACTATGGTGCTTTTAGTGTCTCCGCATACCGCAGCACGCGACATAGCTTTGCAGACGATAAGTACAACCGTTTCAGGGAAAAGAGCGGCCAATGTGACGATCTGGCTTTAAGTCGATTCGATAACAAATGACGAAAACGGACGGATTTCTCAGGTTTTTACTACATATGAACACTTTTCACATTCTCCCGTGCAACTCGGCTGCTAGTCCTCCTTTCATGCAGAATCTTAAGGTCCTAGCTCATGTCCAAGGCACCAAAGCCAGCTAAAAAGTCAATAATCGATACCTAAAACGTGAATTGTACTACTTCTTACTGGCAATTACATCAACTTAGAAGCTTCATGTGTGTTCTACTATGGTGCTTTTAGTGTCTCCGCATACCGCAGCACGCGACATAGCTTTGCAGACGATAAGTACAACCGTTTCAGAGAGAAGAGCGGCCAATATGACGATCTGGCTCTAAGTCGATTCGATAACAAATGACGAAACCGGACGGATTTCTCAGGTTTTTACTACATATGAACACTTTTCACATTCTCCCGTGCAACTCGGCTGATAGTCCTCCTTTCATGCAGAATCTTAAGGTCCTAGCTCATGTCCAAGGCACCAAAGCCAGCTAAAAAGTCAATAATCGATAAGTAAAACTTGAATTGTACTACTTCTTACTGGCTATTACATCAACTTAGAAGCTTCATCTGTGTTCTACTATGGTGCTTTTAGTGTCTGCGCATACCGCAACACGCGACATAGCTTTGCAGACGATAAGGACAACCGTTTCAGAGAGAAGAGCGGCCAATGTGCCGATCTGGCTTTGAGTCGATTCGTTAACAAATGACGAAAACGGACGGATTTCTCAGGTTTTTACTACATATGAACTCTTTTCACATTCTCCCATGCAACTCGGCTGCTAGTCCTCCTTTCAAGCAGAATCTTATGGTCCTAGCTCATGTCCAAGGCACCAAAGCCAGCTAAAAAGTCAATAATCGATACCTAAAACTTGAATTGTACTACTTCTTACTGGCTATTACATCAACTTAGAAGGTTCATCTGTATTCTTCTATGGTGCTTTTAGTGTCTCCGCATACCGCAGCACGCGAAATAGCTTTGCAGACGATAAGTACAACCGTTTCAGAGAGAAGAGCGGCCAATGTGACGATCTGGCTTTGTGTCGATTCGATAACAAATGACGAACACGGACGGATTTCAAAGGTTTTTACTACATATGAACACTTTTCACATTCTCCCGTGCAACTCGGCTGCTAGTCCTCCTTTCATGCAGATTCTTATGGTCCTAGCTCATGTCCAAGGCACCAAAGCCAGCTAAAAAGTCAATAATCGATACCTAAAACTTGAATTGTACTACTTCTTACAGGCTATTACATCAACTTAAAAGCTTCATCTGTGTTCTACTATGGTGCTTTTAGTGTCTCCGCATACCGCAACACGCTACATATCTTTGCAGACGATAAGGACAATCGTTTCAGAGAGAAGAGCGGCCAATGTGACGATCTGGCTTTGAGTCGATTCGTTAACAAATGACGAAAACGGACGGATTTCTCAGGTTTTTACTACATATGAACACTTTTCACATTCTCCCATGCAACTCGTCTGTTAGTCCTCAATTCATGCAGAATCTTAAGGTCCTAGCTCATGTCCAAGGCACCAAAACTAGCTAAAAAGTCAATAATCGATACCTAAAACTTGAATTGTACTACTTCTTAATGGCTATTACATCAACTTAGAAGGTTCATCTGTGTTCTAGTATGGTGCTTTTAGTGTCCCCTGATACCGTAGCACGCGACATAGCTTTGCAGACATTAAGTACAACCGTTTCATAGAGAAGAGCGGCCAATGTGACGATCAGGCTTTAAGTCGATTCGAGAACAAAAGACGAAAACGGACGGATTTCTCAGGTTTTTACTACATATGAACACTTTTCACATTCTCCCATGCAACTCGGCTGCTAGTCCTCCTTTCATGCAGAATCTTAAGGTCCTAGCTCATGTCCAAGGCACCAAAGCCAGCTAAAAAGACAATAATCGATACCTAAAACTTTAACTCTACTACTTCTTACTGGCTATTACATCAACTTAGAAGCTTCATCTGTGTTCTACTATGGTGGTTTTAGTGTCTCCACATACCGCAGCACGCGACATAGCTTTGCAGACAATAAGTACAACCGATTCAGAGAGAAGAGCGACCAATGTGACGATCCGGGTTTAAGTCGATTCGATAACAAATGACAAAAAGTGACGGATTTCTCAGGTTTTTACAACATGTGAACACTTTTCACATTCTCCCATGCAACTCGGCTGCTAGTCCTCCTTTCATGCAGAATCTTAAGGTCCTAGCTCATGTCAAAGGCACCAAAGCCAGCTAAAAAGTCAATAATCGATACCTAAAACGTGAATTGTACTACTTCTTACTGGCTATTACATCAACTTAGAAGCTTCATGTGTGTTCTACTATGGTGCTTTTAGTGTCTCCGCATACCGCAGCACGCGACATAGCTTTGCAGACGATAAGTACAACCGTTTCAGAGAGAAGAGCGGCCAATATGACGATCTGGCTCTAAGTCGATTCGAAAACAAATGACGAAAACGGACGGATTTCAAAGGTTTTTACTACATATGAACACCTTTCACATTCTCCCATGAACTCGGCTGCTAGTCCTCCTTTCATACAGAATCTTAAGGTCCTAGCTCATGTCCAAGGCACCAAAGCCAGCTAAAAAGTCAATAATCGATAAGTAAAACTTGAATTGTACTACTTCTTACTGGCTATTACATCAACTTAGAAGCTTCATCTGTGTTCTACTATGGTGCTTTTAGTGTCTCCGCATACCGCAACACGCGACATAGCTTTGCAGACGATAAGGACAACCGTTTCAGAGAGAAGAGCGGCCAATGTGACGATCTGGCTTTGAGTCGATTCGTTAACAAATGACGAAAACGGACGGATTTCTCAGGTTTTTACTACATATGAACTCTTTTCACATTCTCCCATGCAACTCGGCTGCTAGTCCTCCTTTCATGCAGAATCTTAAGGTCCTAGCTCATGTCCAAGGCACCAAAGCCAGGTAAAAAGTCAATAATCGATACCTAAAACTTGAATTGTACTACTTCCTACTGGCTATTACATCAACTTAGAAGGTACATCTGTATTCTTCTATGGTGCTTTTAGTGTCTCCGCATACCGCAGCACGCGAAATAGCTTTGCAGACGATAAGTACAACCGTTTCAGAGAGAAGAGCGGCCAATGTGACGATCTGGCTTTGTGTCGATTCGATAACAAATGACGAACACGGACGGATTTCAAAGGTTTTTACTACATATGAACACTTTTCACATTCTCCCGTGCAACTCGGCTGATAGTCCTCCTTTCATGCAGAATCTTAAGGTCCTAGCTCATGTCCAAGGCACCAAAGCCAGCTAAAAAGTCAATAATCGATAAGTAAAACTTGAATTGTACTACTTCTTACTGGCTATTACATCAACTTAGAAGCTTCATCTGTGTTCTACTATGGTGCTTTTAGTGTCTCCGCATACCGCAACACGCGACATAGCTTTGCAGACGATAAGGACAACCGTTTCAGAGAGAAGAGCGGCCAATGTGACGATCTGGCTTTGAGTCGATTCGTTAACAAATGACGAAAACGGACGGATTTCTCAGGTTTTTACTACATATGAACTCTTTTCACATTCTCCCATGCAACTCGGCTGCTAGTCCTCCTTTCATGCAGAATCTTAAGGTCCTAGCTCATGTCCAAGGCACCAAAGCCAGGTAAAAAGTCAATAATCGATACCTAAAACTTGAATTGTACTACTTCTTACTGGCTATTACATCAACTTAGAAGGTTCATCTGTATTCTTCTATGGTGCTTTTAGTGTCTCCGCATACCGCAGCACGCGAAATAGCTTTGCAGACGATAAGTACAACCGTTTCAGAGAGAAGAGCGGCCAATGTGACGATCTGGCTTTGTGTCGATTCGATAACAAATGACGAACACGGACGGATTTCAAAGGTTTTTACTACATATGAACACTTTTCACATTCTCCCGTGCAACTCGGCTGCTAATCCTCCTTTCATGCAGATTCTTATGGTCCTAGCTCATGTCCAAGGCACCAAAGCCAGCTAAAAAGTCAATAATCGATACCTAAAACTTGAATTGTACTACTTCTTACAGGCTATTACATCAACTTAAAAGCTTCATCTGTGTTCTACTATGGTGCTTTTAGTGTCTCCGCATACCGCAACACGCTACATATCTTTGCAGACGATAAGGACAAACGTTTCAGAGAGAAGAGCGGCCAATGTGACGATCTGGCTTTGAGTCGATTCGTTAACAAAAGACGAAAACGGACGGATTTCTCAGGTTTTTACTACATATGAACACTTTTCACATTCTCCCATGCAACTCGGCTGCTAGTCCTCCTTTCATGCAGAATCTTAAGGGCCTAGCTCATGTCCAAGGCACCAAAGCCAGGTAAAAAGTCAATAATCGATACCTAAAACTTGAATTGTAGTACTTCTTACAGGCTATTACATCAACTTAGAAGCTTCATGTGTGTTCTACTATGGTGCTTTTAGTGTCTCCGCATACCGCAGCACGCGACATAGCTTTGCAGACGATAAGTACAACCGTTTCAGAGAGAAGAGCGGCCAATATGACGATCTGGCTTTGAGTCGATTCGATAACAAATGACGAAAACGGACGGATTTCTCAGGCTTTTACTACATATGAACACTTTTCACATTCTCCCATGCAACTCGGCAGCTATTCCTCCTTTCATGCAGAATCTTAAGGTCCTAGCTCATGTCCAAGGCACCAAAGCCAGCTAAAAAGTCAATAATCGATATTAAAAACTTGAATTGTACCACTTCTTACTGGCTATTACAACAACTTAGAAGCTTCATCTGTGTCCTACTATGGTGCTTTAAGTGTCTCCGATTACCGCAGCACGCGACATAGCTTTGCAGACGATAAGTACAACCGTTTCAGAGAGAAGAGCGGAAAATGTGACGATCTGGCTATAAGTCGATTCGATAACAAATGACGAAAACGGACATATTTCTCAGGTTTTTACTACATATGAACACTTTTCACATTCTCCCGTGCAACTCGGCTGCTAGTCCTCCTTTCATGCTGAATCTTAAGGTCCTAGCTCATGTCCAAGGCACCAAAGCCAGCTAAAAAGTCAATAATCGATACCTAAAACTTGAATTGTACTACTTCTTACTGGCTATTACATCAACTTAGAAGTTTCATCTGTGTTCTACTATGGTGCTTTTAGTGTCTCCGCATACCGCAGCACGCGACATAGCTTTGCAAGCGATGAGTACAACCGTTTCAGGGAGAAGAGCGGCCAGTGTGACGATCTGGCCTTAAGTCGATTCTATAACAAATGACGAAAACGGACGGATTTCTCAGGTTTTTACTACATATGAACACTTTTCACATTCTCCCGTGCAACTCGGCTGCTAGTCCTCCTTTCATGCAGAATCTTAAGGTCCTAGCTCATGTCCAAGGCACCAAAGCCAGCTAAAAAATCAATAATCGATACCTAAAACTTGAATTGTACTACTTCTTACTGGCTATTACATCAACTTAGAAGGTTCATCTGTGTTCTACTATGGTGCTTTTAGTGTCTCCTGATACCTCAGCACGCGACATAGCTTTGCAGACATTAAGTACAACCGTTTCAGAGAGAAGAGCGGCCAATGTGACGATCTGGCTTTGAGTCGATTCGATAACAAATGACGAAAACGGACGGATTTCTTAGGTTTTTACTACATATGAACACCTTTCACATTCTCCCATGAGCTCGGCTGCTAGTCCTCCTTTCATGCAGAATCTTAAGGTCCTAGCTCATGTCCAAGGCACCAAAGCCAGCTAAAAAGTCAATAATCGATACCTAAAACTTAAATTGTACTACTTCTTACTGGCTATTACTTCAACTTAGAAACTTCATCTGTGTACTACTATATTGATTTTAGTGTCTCCGGATACCGCAGCACGCGACATAGCTTTGCAGACGATAAGTACAACCGTTTCAGTGAGAAGAGCGGCCAATGTAACGATCTGGCTTTAAGGCGATTCGATAACAAATGACGAAAACGGACGGGTTTCTCAGGTTTTTACTACATATGAACACTTTTCACATTCTCCCGTGCAACTCGGCTGCTAGTCCTCCTTTCATGCAGAATCTTAAGGTCCTAGCTCATGTCCAAGGCACCAAAGCCAGCTAAAAAGTCAATAATCGATACCTAAAACTTGAATTGTACTACTTCTTACTGGCTATTACATCAACTTAGAAGTTTCATCTGTGTTCTACTATGGTGCTTTTAGTGTCTCCGCATACCGCAGCACGCGAAATAGCTTTGCAGACGATAAGTACAACCGTTTCAGGGAGAAGAGCGGCCAATGTGACGATCTGGCTTTAAGTCGATTCGATAACAAATGACGAAAACGGACGGATTTCACAGGTTTTTACTACATATGAACACTTTTCACATACTCCCGTGCAACTCGGCTGCTAGTCCTCCTTTCATGCAGAATCTTAAGGTCCTAGCTCATGTCCAAGGCACCAAAGCCAGCTAAAAAGTCAATAATCGATACCTAAAACTTGAATTGTACTACTTCTTACTGGCTATTACATCAACTTAGAAACTTCATCTGTGTTCTACTATGGTGCTTTTAGTGTCTCCGCATACCGGAACACGCGACATAGCTTTGCAGACGATAAGGACAACCGTTTCAGAGAGAAGAGCGGCCAATGTGACGATCTGGCTTTGAGTCGATTCGTTAACAAATGACGAAAACGGACGGATTTCTCAGGTTTTTACTACATATGAACTCTTTTCACATTCTCCCATGCAACTCGGCTGCTAGTCCTCCTTTCATGCAGAATCTTAAGATCCTAGCTCATGTCAAAGGCACCAAAGCCAGCTAAAAAGTCAATAATCGATACCTAAAACGTGAATTGTACTACTTCTTACTGGCTATTACATCAACTTGGAAGCTTCATCTGTGTTCTACTATGGTGCTTTTAGTGTCTCCGCATACCGGAACACGCGACATAGCTTTGCAGACGATAAGGACAACCGTTTCAGAGAGAAGAGCGGCCAATGTGACGATCTGGCTCTAAGTCGATTCGAAAACAAATGACGAAAACGGACGGATTTCAAAGGTTTTTACTACATATGAACACTTTTCACATTCTCCCGTGCCACTCGGCTGCTAGTCCTCCTTTCATGCAGAATCTTAAGGTCCTAGCTCATGTCCAAGGCACCAAAGCCAGCTAAAAAGTCAATAATCGATACCTAAAACTTGAATTGTACTACTTCTTACTGGCTATTACATCAACTTAGAAGGTTCATCTGTATTCTTCTATGGTGCTTTTAGTGTCTCCGCATACCGCAGCACGCGAAATAGCTTTGCAGACGATAAGTACAACCGTTTCAGAGAGAAGAGCGGCCAATGTGAGGATCTGGCTTTGTGTCGATTCGATAACAAATGACGAACACGGACGGATTTCTTAGGTTTGTGCTACATATGAACACTTTTCACATTCTCCCGTGCAACTCGGCTGCTAGTCCTCCTTTCATGCAGATTCTTATGGTCCTAGCTCATGTCCAAGGCACCAAAGCCAGCTAAAAAGTCAATAATCGATACCTAAAACTTAAATTGTACTACATCTTACTGGCTATTACATCAACTTAGAAGTTTCATCTGTGTTCTACTATGGTGCTTTTAGTGTCTCCGAATACCGCAGCACGCGACATAGCTTTGCAGACGATAAGTACAACCGTTTCAGAGAGAAGAGCGGCCAATGTGACGATCTGGCTTTAAGTCGATTCTATAACAAGTGACGAAAACGGACGGATTTCTCAGGTTTTTACTACATATGAACAATTTTCACATTCTCCCATGAACTCGACTGCTAGTCCTCCTTTCATGCAGAGTCTTAAGGTCCTAGCTCATGTCCAAGGCACCAAAGCCAGCTAAAAAGTCAATAATCGATACCTAAAACTTAAATTGTACTACTTCTTACTGGCTATTACTTCAACTTAGAAACTTCATCTGTGTACTACTATATTGATTTTAGTGTCTCCGGATACCGCAGCACGCGACATAGCTTTGCAGACGATAAGTACAACCGTTTCAGGGAGAAGAGCGGCCAATGTGACGATCTGGCTTTAAGGCGATTCGATAACAAATGACGAACACGGACGGATTTCTTAGGTTTTTACTACATATGAACACTTTTCACATTCTCCCGTGCAACTCGGCTGCTAGTCCTCCTTTCATGCAGATTCTTATGGTCCTAGCTCATGTCCAAGGCTCCAAAGCCAGCTAAAAAGTCAATAATCGATACCTAAAACTTAAATTGTACTACATCTTACTGGCTATTACATCAACTTAGAAGTTTCATGTGTGTTCTACTATGGTGCTTTTAGTGTCTCCGAATACCGCAGCACGCGACATAGCTTTGCAGACGATAAGTACAACCGTTTCAGAGAGAAGAGCGGCCAATGTGACGATCTGGCTTTGAGTCGATTCGTTAACAAATGACGAAAACGGACGGATTTCTCAGGCTTTTACTACATATGAACACTTTTCACATTCTCCCATGCAACTCGGCTGCTATTCCTCCTTTCATGCAGAATCTTAAGGTCCTAGCTCATGTCCAAGGCACAAAAGCCAGCTAAAAAGTCAATAATCGATATCTAAAACTTGAATTGTACCACTTCTTACTGGCTATTACAACAACTTAGAAGCTTCATCTGTGTCCTACTATGGTGTTTTAAGTGTCTGCGAATACCGCAGCACGCGACATAGCTTTGCAGACGATAAGTACAACCGTTTCAGAGAGAAGAGCGGAAAATGTGACGATCTGGCTATAAGTCGATTCGGTAACAAATGACGAAAACGGACATATTTCTCAGGTTTTTACTACATATGAACACTTTTCACATTCTCCCGTGCAACTCGGCTGCTAGTCCTCCTTTCATGCAGAATCTTAAGGTCCTAGCTCATGTCCAAGGCACCAAAGCCAGCTAAAAAGTCAATAATCGATACCTAAAACTTGAATTGTACTACTTCTTACTGGCTATTACAACAACTTAGAAGTTTCATCTGTGTTCTACTATGGTGCTTTTAGTGTCTCCGCATACCGCAGCACGCGACATAGCTTTGCAGACGATGAGTACAATCGTTTCAGGGAGAAGAGCGGCCAGTGTGACGATCTGGCCTTAAGTCGATTCTATAACAAATGACGAAAACGGACGGATTTCTCAGGTTTTTACTACATATGAACACTTTTCACATTCTCCCGTGCAACTCGGCTGCTAGTCCTCCTTTCATGCAGAATCTTAAGGTCCTAGCTCATGTCCAAGGCACCAAAGCCAGCTAAAAAATCAATAATCGATACCTAAAACTTGAATTGTACTACTTCTTACTGGCTATTACATCAACTTAGAAGGTTCATCTGTGTTCTACTATGGTGCTTTTAGTGTCTCCTGATACCTCAGCACGCGACATAGCTTTGCAGACGATGAGTACAACCGTTTCAGAGAGAAGAGCGATCAATGTGACGATCTGGCTTTGAGTCGATTCGTTAACAAATGACGAAAACGGACGGATTTCTCAGGCTTTTACTACATATGAACACTTTTCACATTCTCCCATGCAACTCGGCAGCTATTCCTCCTTTCATGCAGAATCTTAAGGTCCTAGCTCATGTCCAAGGCACCAAAGCCAGCTAAAAAGTCAATAATCGATATCTAAAACTTGAATTGTACCACTTCTTACTGGCTATTACAACAACTTAGAAGCTTCATCTGTGTCCTACTATGGTGCTTTAAGTGTCTCCGAATACCGCAGCACGCGACATAGCTTTGCAGACGATAAGTACAACCGTTTCAGAGAGAAGAGCGGCCAATGTGACGATCTGGCTTTGTGTCGATTCGATAACAAATGACGAACACGGACGGATTTCAAAGGTTTTTACTACATATGAACACTTTTCACATTCTCCCGTGCAACTCGGCTGCTAGTCCTCCTTTCATGCAGATTCTTATGGTCCTAGCTCATGTCCAAGCCACCAAAGCCAGCTAAAAAGTCAATAATCGATACCTAAAACTTGAATTGTACTACTTCTTACAGGCTATTACATCAACTTAAAAGCTTCATCTGTGTTCTACTATGGTGCTTTTAGTGTCTCCGCATACCGCAACACGCTACATATCTTTGCAGACGATAAGGACAATCGTTTCAGAGAGAAGAGCGGCCAATGTGACGATCTGGCTTTGAGTCGATTCGTTAACAAATGACGAAAACGGACGGATTTCTCAGGTTTTTACTACATATGAACACTTTTCACATTCTCCCATGCAACTCGTCTGTTAGTCCTCAATTCATGCAGAATCTTAAGGTCCTAGCTCATGTCCAAGGCACCAAAGCCAGCTAAAAAATCAATAATCGATACCTAAAACTTGAATTGTACTACTTCTTACTGGCTATTACATCAACTTAGAAGGTTCATCTGTGTTCTACTATGGTGCTTTTAGTGTCTCCTGATACCTCAGCACGCGACATAGCTTTGCAGACATTAAGTACAACCGTTTCAGAGAGAAGAGCGGCCAATGTGACGATCTGGCTTTGAGTCGATTCGATAACAAATGACGAAAACGGACGGATTTCTTAGGTTTTTACTACATATGAACACCTTTCACATTCTCCCATGAACTCGGCTGCTAGTCCTCCTTTCATGCAGAATCTTAAGGTCCTAGCTCATGTCCAAGGCACCAAAGCCAGCTAAAAAGTCAATAATCGATACCTAAACGTGAATTGTACTACTTCTTACTGGCTATTACATCAACTTAGAAGCTTCATGTGTGTTCTACTATGGTGCTTTTAGTGTCTCCGCATACCGCAGCACGCGACATAGCTTTGCAGACGATAAGTACAACCGTTTCAGAGAGAAGAGCGGCCAATATGACGATCTGGCTCTAAGTCGATTCGAAAACAAATGACGAAAACGGACGGGTTTCTCAGGTTTTTACTACATATGAACACTTTTCACATTCTCCCGTGCAACTCGGCTGCTAGTCCTCCTTTCATGCAGAATCATAAGGTCCTAGCTCATGTCCAAGGCACCAAAGCCAGCTAAAAAGTCAATAATCGATACCTAAAACTTGAATTGTACTACTTCTTACTGGCTATTACATCAACTTAGAAGGTTCATCTGTATTCTTCTATGGTGCTTTTAGTGTCTCCGCATACCGCAGTACGCGAAATAGCTTTGCAGACGATAAGTACAACCGTTTCAGAGAGAAGAGCGGCCAATGTGACGATCTGGCTTTGTGTCGATTCGATAACAAATGACGAAAACGGACGGATTTCTTAGGTTTGTGCTACATATGAACACTTTTCACATTCTCCCGTGCAACTCGGCTGCTAGTCCTCCTTTCATGCAGATTCTTATGGTCCTAGCTCATGTCCAAGGCACCAAAGCCAGCTAAAAAGTCAATAATCGATACCTAAAACTTAAATTGTACTACATCTTACTGGCTATTACATCAACTTAGAAGTTTCATCTGTGTTCTACTATGGTGCTTTTAGTGTCTCCTGATACCTCAGCACGCGACATAGCTTTGCAGACGATGAGTACAACCGTTTCAGAGAGAAGAGCGGCCAATGTGACGATCTGGCTTTGAGTCGATTAGATAACAAATGACGAAAACGGACGGATTTCTCAGGCTTTTACTACATATGAACACTTTTCACATTCTCCCATGCAACTCGGCTGCTATTCCTCCTTTCATGCAGAATCTTAAGGTCCTAGCTCATGTCCAAGGCACCAAAGCCAGCTAAAAAGTCAATAATCGATATCTAAAACTTGAATTGTACCACTTCTTACTGGCTATTACAACAACTTAGAAGCTTCATCTGTGTCCTACTATGGTGCTTTAAGTGTCTCCGAATACCGCAACACGCGACATAGCTTTGCAGACGATAAGTACAACCGTTTCAGAGAGAAGAGCGGAAAATGTGACGATCTGGCTATAAGTCGATTCGGTAACAAATGACGAAAACGGACATATTTCTCAGGTTTTTACTACATATGAACACTTTTCACATTCTCCCGTGCAACTCGGCTGCTAGTCCTCCTTTCATGCAGAATCTTAAGGTCCTAGCTCATGTCCAAGGCACCAAAGCCAGCTAAAAAGTCAATAATCGATACCTAAAACTTGAATTGTACTACTTCTTACTGGCTATTACATCAACTTAGAAGTTTCATCTGTGTTCTACTATGGAGCTTTTAGTGCCTCCGCATACCGCAGCACGCGAAATAGCTTTGCAGACGATAAGTACAACCGTTTCAGAGAGAAGAGCGGCCAATGTGACGATCTGGCTTTGTGTCGATTCGATAACAAATGACGAAAACGGACGGATTTCTTAGGTTTGTGCTACATATGAACACTTTTCACATTCTCCCGCGCAACTCGGCTGCTAGTCCTCCTTTCATGCAGATTCTTATGGTCCTAGCTCATGTCCAAGGCACCAAAGCCAGCTAAAAAGTCAATAATCGATACCTAAAACTTAAATTGTACTACATCTTACTGGCTATTACATCAACTTAGAAGTTTCATCTGTGTTCTACTATGGTGCTTTTAGTGTCTCCTGATACCTCAGCACGTGACATAGCTTTGCAGACATTAAGTACAACCGTTTCAGAGAGAAGAGCGGCCAATGTGACGATCTGGCTTTGAGTCGATTCGATAACAAATGACGAAAACGGACGGATTTCTCAGGCTTTTACTACATATGAACACTTTTCACATTCTCCCATGCAACTCGGCTGCTATTCCTCCTTTCATGCAGAATCTTAAGGTCCTAGCTCATGTCCAAGGCACCAAAGCCAGCTAAAAAGTCAATAATCGATATCTAAAACTTGAATTGTACCACTTCTTACTGGCTATTACAACAACTTAGAAGCTTCATCTGTGTCCTACTATGGTGCTTTAAGTGTCTCCGAATACCGCAACACGCGACATAGCTTTGCAGACGATAAGTACAACCGTTTCAGAGAGAAGAGCGGAAAATGTGACGATCTGGCTATAAGTCGATTCGGTAACAAATGACGAAAACGGACATATTTCTCAGGTTTTTACTACATATGAACACTTTTCACATTCTCCCGTGCAACTCGGCTGCTAGTCCTCCTTTCATGCAGAATCTTAAGGTCCTAGCTCATGTCCAAGGCACCAAAGCCAGCTAAAAAGTCAATAATCGATACCTAAAACTTGAATTGTACTACTTCTTACTGGCTATTACATCAACTTAGAAGTTTCATCTGTGTTCTACTATGGTGCTTTTAGTGCCTCCGCATACCGCAGCACGCGACATAGCTTTGCAGACGATGAGTACAACCGTTTCAGGGAGAAGAGCGGCCAGTGTGACGATCTGGCCTTAAGTCGATTCTATAAAAAATGACGAAAACGGACGGATTTCTCAGGTTTTTACTACATATGAACACTTTTCACATTCTCCCGTGCAACTCGGCTGCTAGTCCTCCTTTCATGCAGAATCTTAAGGTCCTAGGTCATGTCCAAGGCACCAAATCCAGCTAAAAAATCAATAATCGATACCTAAAACTTGAATTGTACTACTTCTTACTGGCTATTACATCAACTTAGAAGGTTCATCTGTGTTCTTCTATGGTGCTTTTAGTGTCTCCTGATACCTCAGCACGCGACATAGCTTTGCAGACATTAAGTACAACCGTTTCAGAGAGAAGAGCGGCCAATGTGACGATCTGGCTTTGAGTCGATTCGATAACAAATGACGAAAACGGACGGATTTCTTAGGTTTTTACTACATATGAACACCTTTCACATTCTCCCATGAACTCGGCTGCTAGTCCTCCTTTCATGCAGAATCTTAAGGTCCTAGCTCATGTCCAAGGCACCAAAGCCAGCTAAAAAGTCAATAATCGATACCTAAAACTTAAATTGTACTACTTCTTACTGGCTATTACTTCAACTTAGAAACTTCATCTGTGTACTACTATATTGATTTTAGTGTCTCCGGATACCGCAGCACGCGACATAGCTTTGCAGACGATAAGTACAACCGTTTCAGGGAGAAGAGCGGCCAATGTAACGATCTGGCTTTAAGGCGATTCGATAACAAATGACGAAAACGGACGGGTTTCTCAGGTTTTTACTACATATGAACACTTTTCACATTCTCCCGTGCAACTCGGCTGCTAGTCCTCCTTTCATGCAGAATCTTAAGGTCCTAGCTCATGTCCAAGGCACCAAAGCCAGCTAAAAAGTCAATAATCGATACCTAAAACTTGAATTGTACTACTTCTTACTGGCTATTACATCAACGTAGAAGTTTCATCTGTGTTCTACTATGGTGCTTTTAGTGTCTCCGCATACCGCAGCACGCGACATAGCTTTGCAGACGATAAGTACAACCGTTTCAGGGAGAAGAGCGGCCAATGTGACGATCTGGCTTTAAGTCGATTCGATAACAAATGACGAAAACGGACGGATTTCTCAGGTTTTTACTACATATGAACACTTTTCACATTCTCCCGTGCAACTCGGCTGCTAGTCCTCCTTTCATGCAGAATCTTAAGGTCCTAGCTCATGTCCAAGGCACCAAAGCCAGCTAAAAAGTCAATAATCGATACCTAAAACTTCAATTGTACTACTTCTTACTGGCTATTACTTCAACTTAAAAGCTTCATCTGTGTTCTACTATGGTGCTTTTAGTGTCTCCGCATACCGGAACACGAGACATAGCTTTGCAGACGATAAGTACAACCGTTTCAGAGAGAAGAGCGGCCAATGTGGCGATCTGGCTTTGAGTCGATTCGATAACAAATGACGAAAACGGACGGATTTCTCAGGTTTTTACTACATATGAACACTTTTCACATACTCCCATGCAACGCGGCTGCTAGTCCTCCTTTCATGCAGAATCTTAAGGTCCTAGCTCATGTCCAAGGCACCAAAGCCAGCTAAAAAGTCAGTAATCGATACCTGAAACTTAAAGTGTACTACTTCTTACTGGCTATTACATCAACTTAAGAGCTTCATCTGTGTTCTACTATGGTGCTTTTAGTGTCTCCGCATACCGCATCACGCGACATAGCTTTGCAGACGATAAGTACAACCGTTTCAGAGAGAAGAGCGGCCAATGTGACGTTCTGGCTTTAAGTCGATTCGATAACAAAAGACGAAAACGGACGGATTTCTCAGGTTTTTACTACATATGAACACTTTTCACATTCTCCCGTGCAACTCGGCTGCTAGTCCTCCTTTCATGCAGAATCTTAAGGTCCTAGCTCATGTCCAAGTCACCAAAGCCAGCTAAAAAGTCAATAATCGATACCTAAAACTTGAATTGTACTACTTCTTACTGGCTATTACATCAACTTAAAAGCTTCATCTGTGTTCTACTATGTTGCTTTTAGTGTCTCCGCATACTGCAACACGCGACATATCTTTGCAGACGATAAGGACAACCGTTTCAGAGAGAATAGCGGCCAATGTGACGATCTGGCTTTGAGTCGATTCGTTAACAAATGACGAAAACGGACGGATTTCTCAGGATTTTACTACATATGAAAACTTTTCACTTTCTCCCATGCAACTCGGCTGCTAGTCCTCCTTTCATGCAGAATCTTAAGGTCCTAGCCCATGTCCAAGGCACCAAAGCCAGCTAAAAAGTCAATAATCGATACCTAAAACTTGAATTGTACTACTTCTTACTGGCTATTACATCAACTTAGAAGCTTCATGTGTGTTCTACTATGGTGCTTTTAGTGTCTCCGCATACCGCAGCACGCGACATAGCTTTGCCGACGATAAGTACAACCGTTTCATAGAGAAGAGCGGCCAATGTGACGATCTGGCTTTAAGTCGATCCGAGATCAAAAGACGAAAACGGAAGGATTTCTCAGGTTTTTACTACATATGAACACTTTTCACATTCTCCCATGCTACTCGGCTGCTAGACCTCCTTTCATGCAGAATCTTAAGGTCCTAGCTCATGTCCAAGGCACCAAAGCCAGCTAAAAAGTCAATGATCGATAACTAAAACTTGTATTGTACTACTTCTTACTGGCTATTACATCAACTTAGAAGGTTCATCTGTGTATTACTATGGTGCTTTAAGTGTCTCCGGATACCGCAACACGCGACATAGCTTAGCAGACGATAAGTACAACCGTTTCAGACAGAAGAGCAGCCAATGCGGCGATCTGGCTTTAAGTCGATTCGATAACAAATGACGAAAACGGACGGATTTCTCATGTTTTTACTACATATGAACACTTTTCACATTCTCCCGTGCAACTCGGCTGCTAGTCCTCCTTTCATGCAGAATCTTAAGGTCCTAGCTCATGTCCAAGGCACCAAAGCCAGCTAAAAAGTCAATAATCGATACCTAAAACTTTAATTGTACTACTTCTTACTGGCTATTACATCATCTTAGAAGTTTCATCTGTGTTCTACTATGGTGCTTTTAGTGTCTCCTCATACCGCAGCACGCGACATAGCTTTGCAGACGATAAGTACAACCGTTTCAGGGAGAAGAGCGGCCAATGTGACGGTCTGGCTTTAAGTCGATTCGATAACAAATCACGAAAACGGACGGATTTCTCAGGTTTATACTACATGTGAACACTTTTCACATTCTCCCGTGCAACTCGGCTGCTAGTCCTCCTTTCACGCAGAATCTTAAGGTCCTAGCTCATATCCAAGGCACCAAAGCCTGCTAAAAAATCAATAATCGATACCTAAAACTTGAATTGTACTACTTCTTACTGGATATTACATCAACTTAGAGGCTTCATCTGTGTTCTACTATGGCGCTTTTAGTGTCTCCACATACCGCAGCACGCGACATAGCTTTGCAGACGATAAGTACGACCGTTTCAGAGAGAAGAGCGGCCAATGTGACGATCTGGCTCTAAGTCGATTCGATAACAAATCACGAAAACGGACGGATTTCTCAGGTTTTTACTACATATGAACACTTTTCACATTCTCCCGTGCAACTCGGCTGCTAGTCCTCGTTTCATTCAGAATCTTAAGGTCCTAGCTCATGTCCAAGGCACCAAAACCAGCTAAAAAGTCAATAATCGATACCTAATACTTGAATTGTACTACTTCTTACTTGCTATTACATCAACTTAGAAGCTTCATCTGTGTCCTACTATGGTGCTTTTAGTGTCTCCGAATACCGCAGCACGCGACATAGCTTTGCAGACGATAAGTACAACCGTTTCAGACAGAAGAGCGGCCAATGTGATTATCTGGCTTTATGTCGATTCTATAACAAGTGACGAAAACGGACGGATTTCTCAGGTTTTTACTACATATGAACACCTTTCACATTCTCCCATGAACTCGGCTGCTAGTCCTCCTTTCATGCAGAATCTTAAGGTCCTAGCACATGTCCAAGGCACCAAAGCCAGCTAAAAAGTCAATAATCGATACCTAAAACTTGAATTGTACTACCTCTTACTGGCTATTACATCAACTTAGAAGTTTCATCTGTGTTCTACTATGGTGCTTTTAGTGTCTCCGCATACCGCAGCACGCGACATAGCTTTGCAGACGATAAGTACAACCGTTTCAGAGAGAAGAGCGGCCAATGTGACGATCGGGCTTTAAGTCGATTCGATAACAAATGACGAAAACGGACGGATTTCTCAGGTTTTTACTACATATGAACACTTTTCACATTCTCCCGTGCAACTCGGCTGCTAGTCCTCCTTTCATGCAGAATCTTAAGGTCCTAGCTCATGTCCAAGGCACCAAAGCCAGCTAAAAAGTCAATAATCGATACCTAAAACTTGAATTGTACTACTTCTTACTGGCTATTACATCAACTTAGAAGCTTCATGTGTGTTCTACTATTGTGCTTTTAGTGTCTCCGCACACCGCTGCACGCGACATAGCTTTGCAGACAATAAGTACAACCGTTTCAGAGAGAAGAGCGGCCAATATGACGATCTGGCTTTAAGTCCATTCGAAAACAAATGACGAAAACGGACGGATTTCAAAGGTTTTTACTACATATGAACACTTTTCACATTCTCCCGTGCAACTCGGCTGCTAGTCCTCCTTTCATGCAGAATCATAAGGTCCTAGCTCATGTCCAAGGCACCAAAGCCAGCTAAAAAGTCAATAATCGATACCTAAAACTTGAATTGTACTACTTCTTACTGGCTATTACATCAACTTAGAAGGTTCATCTGTATTCTTCTATGGTGCTTTTAGTGCCTCCGCATACCGCAGCACGCGAAATAGCTTTGCAGACGATAAGTACAACCGTTTCAGAGAGAAGAGCGGCCAACGTGACGATCTGGCTTTAATTCGATTCGACAACAAATGACGAAAACGGACGGATTTCTCAGGTTTTTACTACATATGAACACTTTTCACATTCTCCCATGAACTCGGCTGCTAGTCCTCCTTTCATGCAGAATCTTAAGGTCCTAGCTCATGTCCAAGGCAACAAAGCCAGCTAAAAAGTCAATAATCGATACCTAAAACTTAAATTGTACTACTTCTTACTTGCTATTACTTCAACTTAGAAGCTTCATCTGTGTACTACTATATTGATTTTAGTGTCTCCGGATACCGCAGCACGCGACATGTTTTTGCAGACGATAAGTACAACCGTTTCAGGGAGAAGAGCGGCCAATGTGACGATCTGGCTTTAAGTCGATTCGATAACAAATGACGAAAACGGACGGATTTCTCAGGTTTTTACTACATATGAACACTTTTCACATTCTCCCGTGCAACTCGGCTGCTAGTCCTCCTTTCATGCAGAATCTTAAGATCCTAGCTCATGTCCAAGGCACCAAAGCCAGCTAAAAAGTTAATAATCGATACCTAAAACTTGAATTGTACTACCTCTTACTGGCTATTACATCAACTTAGAAGCTTCATGTGTGTTCTACTATGGTGCTTTTAGTGTCTCCGCATACCGCAGCACGCCACATAGTTTTGTCGACGATAAGTACAACCGTTTCATAGAGATGAGCGGCCAATGTGACGATCTGGCTTTAAGTCGAAAAGAGAACAAAAGACGAAAACGGACGGATTTCTCAGGTTTTTACTACATATGAACAATTTTCACATTCTCCCATGCAACTCGGCTGCTAGACCTCCTTTCACGCAGAATCTTAAGGTCCTAGCTCATGTCCAAGGCACCAAAGCCAGCAAAAAGTCAATAATCGATAACTAATACTTGTATTGTACTACTTCTTACTGTCTATTACATCAACTTAGAAGGTTCATCTGTGTATTACTATGGTGCTTTTAGTGTCTCCGGATACCGCAACACGCGACATAGCTTAGCAGACGATAAGTACAACCGTTTCAGACAGAAGAGCGGCCAATGCTGCGATCTGACTTTAAGTCGCTTCGATAACAAATGACGAAAACGGACGGATTTCTCAGGTTTTTACTACATATGAACACTTTTCACATTCTCCCGTGCAACTCGGCTGCTAATCCTCCTTTCATGCAGAAACTTAAGGTCCTAGCTCAAGTCCAAGGCACCAAACCAAGCTAAAAAGTTAATAATCGATACCTAAAACTTAAATTGTACTACATCTTACTGGCTATTACATCAACTTAGAAGTTTCATCTGTGTTCTACTATGGTGCTTTTAGTGTCTCCGCATACCGCAGCACGCGACATAGCTTTGCAGACGATAAGTACAACCGTTTCAGAGAGAAGAGCGGCCAATGTGATTATCTGGCTTTATGTCGATTCTATAACAAGTGACGAAAACGGACGGATTTCTCAGGTTTTTACTACATATGAACACCTTTCACATTCTCCCATGAACTCGGCTGCTAGTCCCCCTTTCATGCAGAATCTTAAGGTCCTAGCACATGTCCAAGGCACCAAAGCCAGCTAAAAAGGCAATAATCGATACCTAAAACTTAAATTGTACTACTTCTTACTGGCTATTACTTCAACTTAGAAACTTCATCTGTGTACTAGTATATTGATTTTAGTGTCTCCGGATACCGCAGCACGCGACATAGCTTTGCAGACGATAAGTACAACCGTTTCAGAGAGAAGAGCGGCCAATGTGACGATCGGGCTTTAAGTCGATTCGATAACAAATGACGAAAACGGACGGATTTCTCAGGTTTTTACTACATTTGAACACTTTTCACATTCTCCCGTGCAACTCGGCTGCTAGTCCTCCTTTCATGCAGAATCTTAAGGTCCTAGCTCATGTCCAAGGCACCAAAGCCAGCTAAAAAGTCAATAATCGATACCTAAAACTTGAATTGTACTACCTCTTACTGGCTATTACATAAACTTAGAAGTTTCATCTGTGTTCTACTATGGTGCTTTTAGTGTTTCCTCATACCGCAGCACGCGACATAGCTTTGCAGACCATAAGTACAACCGTTTCAGAGAGAAGAGCGGCCAATGTGACGATCGGGCTTTAAGTCGATTCGATAACAAATGACGAAAACGGACGGATTTCTCAGGTTTTTACTACATATGAACACTTTTCACATTCTCCCGTGCAACTCGGCTGCTAGTCCTCCTTTCATGCAGAATCATAAGGTCCTAGCTCATGTCCAAGGCACCAAAGCCAGCTAAAAAGTCAATAATCGATACCTAAAACTTGAATTGTACTACTTCTTACTGGCTATTACATCAACTTAGAAGGTTCATCTGTATTCTTCTATGGTGCTTTTAGTGCCTCCGCATACCGCAGCACGCGAAATAGCTTTGCAGACGATAAGTACAACCGTTTCAGAGAGAAGAGCGGCCAACGTGACGATCTGGCTTTAATTCGATTCGACAACAAATGACGAAACCGGACGGATTTCTCAGGTTTTTACTACATATGAACACTTTTCACATTCTCCCATGAACTCGGCTGCTAGTCCTCCTTTCATGCAGAATCTTAAGGTCCTAGCTCATGTCCAAGGCAACAAAGCCAGCTAAAAAGTCAATAATCGATACCTAAAACTTAAATTGTACTACTTCTTACTTGCTATTACTTCAACTTAGAAGCTTCATCTGTGTACTACTATATTGATTTTAGTGTCTCCGGATACCGCAGCACGCCACATATTTTTGCAGACGATAAGTACAACCGTTTCAGGGAGAAGAGCGGCCAATGTGACGATCTGGCTTTAAGTCGATTCGATAACAAATGACGGAAACGGACGGATTTCTCAGGTTTTTACTACATATGAACACTTTTCACATTCTCCCGTGCAACTCGGCTGCTAGTCCTCCTTTCATGCAGAATCTTAAGATCCTAGCTCATGTCCAAGGCACCAAAGCCAGCTAAAAAGTTAATAATCGATACCTAAAACTTGAATTGTACTACCTCTTACTGGCTATTACATCAACTTAGAAGCTTCATGTGTGTTCTACTATGGTGCTTTTAGTGTCTCCGCATACCGCAACACGCCACATAGTTTTGTCGACGATAAGTACAACCGTTTCATAGAGATGAGCGGCCAATGTGACGATCTGGCTTTAAGTCGAAAAGAGAACAAAAGACGAAAACGGACGGATTTCTCAGATTTTTACTACATATGAACAATTTTCACATTCTCCCATGCAACTCGGCTGCTAGACCTCCTTTCATGCAGAATCTCAAGGTCCTAGCTCATGTCCAAGGCACCAAAGCCAGCAAAAAGTCAATAATCGATAACTAATACTTGTATTGTACTACTTCTTACTGTCTATTACATCAACTTAGAAGGTTCATCTGTGTATTACTATGGTGCTTTTAGTGTCTCCGGATACCGCAACACGCGACATAGCTTAGCAGACGATAAGTACAACCGTTTCAGACAGAAGAGCGGCCAATGCTGCGATCTGACTTTAAGTCGCTTCGATAACAAATGACGAAAACGGACGGATTTCTCAGGTTTTTACTACATATGAACACTTTTCACATTCTCCCGTGCAACTCGGCTGCTAATCCTCCTTTCATGCAGAAACTTAAGGTCCTAGCTCAAGTCCAAGGCACCAAACCCAGCTAAAAAGTCAATAATCGATACCTAAAACTTAAATTGTACTACATCTTACTGGCTATTACATCAACTTAGAAGTTTCATCTGTGTTCTACTATGGTGCTTTTAGTGTCTCCGCATACCGCAGCACGCGACATAGCTTTGCAGACGATAAGTACAACCGTTTCAGAGAGAAGAGCGGCCAATGTGATTATCTGGCTTTATGTCGATTCTATAACAAGTGACGAAAACGGACGGATTTCTCAGGTTTTTACTACATATGAACACCTTTCACATTCTCCCATGAACTCGGCTGCTAGTCCTCCTTTCATGCAGAATCTTAAGGTCCTAGCTCATGTCCAAGGCACCAAAGCCAGCTAAAAAGTCAATAATCGATACCAAAAACTTGAATTGTACTACTTCTTACTGGCTATTACATCAACTTAGAAGTTTCATCTGTGTTCTACTATGGTGCTTTTAGTGTCTCCGCATACCGCAGCACGCGACATAGCTTTGCAGACGATAAGTACAACCGTTTCAGGGAGAAGAGCGGCCAATGTGACGATCTGGCTTTAAGTCGATTCGATAACAAATGACGAAAACGGACGGATTTCTCATGTTTTTACTACATATGAACACTTTTCACATTCTCCCGTGCAACTCGGCTGCTAGTCCTCCTTTCATGCAGAATCTTAAGGTCCTAGCTCATGTCCAAGGCATCAAAGCCAGCTAAAAAGTCAATAATCGATACCTAAAACTTTAATTGTACTACATCTTACTGGCTATTACATCAACTTAGAAGTTTCATCTGTGTTCTACTATGGTGCTTTTAGTGTCTCCTCATACCGCAGCACGCGACATAGCTTTGCAGACGATAAGTACAACCGTTTCAGGGAGAAGAGCGGCCAATGTGACGATCTGGCTTTAAGTCGATTCGATAACAAATCACGAAAACGGACGGATTTCTCAGGTTTATACTACATGTGAACACTTTTCACATTCTCCCGTGCAACTCGGCTGCTAGTCCTCCTTTCACGCAGAATCTTAAGGTCCTAGCTCATATCCAAGGCACCGAAGCCTGCTAAAAAATCAATAATCGATACCTAAAACTTGAATTGTACTACTTCTTACTGGCTATTACATCAACTTAGAGGCTTCATCTGTGTTCTACTATGGCGCTTTTAGTGTCTCCACATACCGCAGCACGCGACATACCTTTGCAGACGATAAGTACAACCGTTTCAGACAGAAGAGCGGCCAATGTGACGATCTGGCTTTGAGTCGATTCGATAACAAATGACGAAAACGGACGGATTTCCTATGTTTTTACTACATATGAACACTTTTCACATTCTCCCGTGCAACTCGGCTGCTAGTCCTCCTTTCATGCAGAATCTTAAGGTCCTAGCTCATCTTTAAGGCACCAAAGCCAGCTAAAAAGTCAATAATCTATACCTAAAACGTGAATTGTACTACTTCTTACTGGCTATTACATCAACTTAGAAGCTTCATGTGTGTTCTACTATTGTGCTTTTAGTGTCTCCGCACACCGCTGCACGCGACATAGCTTTGCAGACAATAAGTACAACCGTTTCAGAGAGAAGAGCGGCCAATATGACGATCAGGCTTTAAGTCCATTCGAAAACAAATGACGAAAACGGACGGATTTCAAAGGTTTTTACTACATATGAACACTTTTCACATTCTCCCGTGCAACTCGGCTGCTAGTCCTCCTTTCATGCAGAATCATAAGGTCCTAGCTCATGTCCAAGGCACCAAAGCCAGCTAAAAAGTCAATAATCGATACCTAAAACTTGAATTGTACTACTTCTTACTGGCTATTACATCAACTTAGAAGGTTCATCTGTATTCTTCTATGGTGCTTTTAGTGCCTCCGCATACCGCAGCACGCGAAATAGCTTTGCAGACGATAAGTACAACCGTTTCAGAGAGAAGAGCGGCCAACGTGACGATCTGGCTTTAAATCGATTCGACAACAAATGACGAAAACGGACGGATTTCTCAGGTTTTTACTACATATGAACACTTTTCACATTCTCCCATGAACTCGGCTGCTAGTCCTCCTTTCATGCAGAATCTTAAGGTCCTAGCTCATGTCCAAGGCAACAAAGCCAGCTAAAAAGTCAATAATCGATACCTAAAACTTAAATTGTACTACTTCTTACTTGCTATTACTTCAACTTAGAAGCTTCATCTGTGTACTACTATATTGATTTTAGTGTCTCCGGATACCGCAGCACGCGACATAGCTTTGCAGACGATAAGTACAACCGTTTCAGGGAGAAGAGCGGCCAATGTGACGATCTGGCTTTAAGTCGATTCGATAACAAATGACGAAAACGGACGGATTTCTCAGGTTTTTACTACATATGAACACTTTTCACATTCTCCCGTGCAACTCGGCTGCTAGTCCTCCTTTCATGCAGAATCTTAAGATCCTAGCTCATGTCCAAGGCACCAAAGCCAGCTAAAAAGTTAATAATCGATACCTAAAACTTGAATTGTACTACCTCTTACTGGCTATTACATCAACTTAGAAGCTTCATGTGTGTTCTACTATGGTGCTTTTAGTGTCTCCGCATACCGCAGCACGCCACATAGTCTTGTCGACGATAAGTACAACCGTTTCATAGAGATGAGCGGCCAATGTGACGATCTGGCTTTAAGTCGAAAAGAGAACAAAAGACGAAAACGGACGGATTTCTCAGGTTTTTACTTCATATGAACACTTTTCACATTCTCCCGTGCAACTCGGCTGCTAGTCCTCCTTTCACGCAGAATCTTAAGGTCCTAGCTCATGTCCAAGGCACCAAAGCCAGCTAAAAAGTCAATAATCGATACCTAAAACTTGAATTGTACTACTTCTTACTGGCTATTACATCAACTTAGAGGCTTCATCTGTGTTCTACTATGGTGCTTTTAGTGTCTCCACATACCGCAGCACGCGACATAGCTTTGCAGATGATAAGAAAGACCGTTTCAGAGAGAAGAGAGGCCAATGTAACGATCTGGCTTTAAGTCGATTCGATAACAAATGACGAAAACGGACGGATTTCTCAGGTTTTTACTACATATGAACACTTTTCACATTCTCCCGTGCAACTCGGCTGCTAGTCCTCCTTTCATGCAGAATCTTAAGGTCCTAGCACATGTCCAAGGCACCAAAGCCAGGTAAAAAGTCAATAATCGATACCTAAAACGTGAATTGTACTACTTCTTACTGGCTATTACATCAACTTAGAAGCTTCATGTGTGTTCTACTATGGTGCTTTTAGTGTCTCCGCATACCGCAGCACGCGACATAGCTTTGCAGACGATAAGTACAACCGTTTCAGAGAGAAGAGCGGCCAATATGACGATCTGGCTTTAAGTCGATTCGAAAACAAATGACGAAAACATACGGATTTCAAAGGTTTTTACTACATATGAACACTTTTCACATTCTCCCGTGCAACTCGGCTGCTAGTCCTCCTTTCATGCAGAATCATAAGGTCCTAGCTCATGTCCAAGGCACCAAAGCCAGCTAAAAAGTCAATAATCGATACCTAAAACTTGAATTGTACTACTTCTTACTGGCTATTACATCAACTTAGAAGGTTCATCTGTATTCTTCTATGGTGCTTTTAGTGTCTCCGCATACCGCAGCACGCGAAATAGCTTTGCAGACGATAAGTACAACCGTTTCAGAGAGAAGAGCGGCCAATGTGACGATCTGGCTTTGTGTCGATTTGATAACAAATGACGAACACGGACGGATTTCTTAGGTTTGTGCTACATATGAACACTTTTCACATTCTCCCGTGCAACTCGGCTGCTAATCCTCCTTTCATGCAGATTCTTAAGGTCCTAGCTCATGTCCAAGGCACCAAAGCCAGCTAAAGAGTCAATAATCGATACCTAAAACTTAAATTGTACTACATCTTACTGGCTATTACATCAACTTAGAAGTTTCATCAGTGTTCTACTATGGTGCTTTTAGTGTCTCCGCATACCGCAGCACGCGAAATAGCTTTGCAGACGATAAGTACAACCATTTCAGAGAGAAGAGCGGCCAATGTGACGATCTGGCTTTAAGTCGATTCGACAACAAATGACGAAAACGGACGGATTTCTCAGGTTTTTACTACATATGAACACTTTTCACATTCTCCCATGAACTCGGCTGCTAGTCCTCCTTTCATGCAGAATCTTAAGGTCCTAGCTCATGTCCAAGGCACCAAAGCCAGCTAAAAAGTCAATAATCAATACCTAAAACTTAAATTGTACTACTTCTTACTGGCTATTACTTCTACTTAGAAACTTCATCTGTGTACTACTATATAGATTTTAGTGTCTCCGGATACCGCAGCACGCGAAATAGCTTTACAGACGATAAGTACAACCGTTTCAGGGAGAAGGGCGGCCAATGTGTCGATCTGGCTTTAAGTCGATTCGATAACAAATGACGAAAACGGACGGGTTTCTCAGGTTTTTACTACATATGAACACTTTTCACATTCTCCCGTGCAACTCAGCTCCTAGTCCTCCTTTCATGCAGAATCTTAAGGTCCTAGCTCATGTCCAAGGCACCAAAGCCAGCAAAAAAGTCAATAATCGATACCTAAAACTTGAATTGTACTACTTCTTACTGGCTATTACATCAACTTAAAAGCTTCATCTGTGTTCTACTATGGTGCTTTTAGTGTCTCCGCATACCGCAGCACGCGAAATAGCTTTGCAGACGATAAGTACAACCGTTTCAGGGAGAAGAGCGGCCAATGTGACGATCTGGCTTTAAGTCGATTCGATAACAAATGACGAAAACGGACGGGTTTCTCAGGTTTTTACTACATATGAACACTTTTCACATTCTCCCGTGCAACTCGGCTGCTAGTCCTCCTTTCATGCAGATTCTTAAGGTCCTAGCTCATGTCCAAGGCACCAAAGCCAGCTAAAGAGTCAATAATCGATACCTAAAACTTAAATTGTACTACCTCTTACTGGCTATTACATCAACTTAGAAGTTTCAATTGTGTTCTACTATGGGGCTTTTAGTGTCTCCGCATACCGCAGCACGCGAAATAGCTTTGCAGACGATAAGTACAACCGTTTCAGAGAGAAGAGCGGCCAATGTGACGACCTGGCTTTAAGTCGATTCGACAACAAATGACGAAAACGGACGGATTTCTCAGGTTTTTACTACATATGAACACTTTTCACATTCTCCCATGAACTCGGCTGCTAGTCCTCCTTTCATGCAGAATCTTAAGGTCCTAGCTCATGTCCAAGGCACCAAAGCCAGCTAAAAAGTCAATAATCGATACCTAAAACTTAAATTGTACTACTTCTTACTGGCTATTACTTCTACTTAGAAACTTCATCTGTGTACTACTATATTGATTTTAGTGTCTCCGGATACCGCAGCACGCGACATAGCTTTGCAGACGATAAGTTCAACCGTTTCAGGGAGAAGAGCGGCCAATGTGACGATCTGGCTTTAAGTCGATTCGATAACAAATGACGAAAACGGACGGGTTTCTCAGGTTTTTACTACATATGAACACTTTTCACATTCTCCCGTGCAACTCGGCTGCTAGTCCTCCTTTCATGCAGAATCTTAAGGCCCTAGCTTATGTCCATGGCACCAAAGCCAACTAAAAAGTCAATAATCGATACCTAAAACTTGAATTGTACTACCTCTTACTGGCTATTACATCAACTTAGAAGTTTCATCTGTGTTCTACTATGGTGCTTTTAGTGTCTCCGCATACCGCAGCACGCGACATAGCTTTGCAGACGATAAGGACAACCGTTTCAGAGAGAAGAGCGGCCAATGTGACGATCTGGCTTTGTGTCGATTCGATAACAAATGACGAACACGGACGGATTTCTTAGGTTTGTGCCACATATGAACACTTTTCACATTCTCCCGTGCAACTCGGCTGCTAGTCCTCCTTTCATTCAGAATCTTAAGGTCCTAGCTCATGTCCAAGGCACCAAAGCCAGCTAAAAAGTCAATAATCGATATCTAAAACTTAAATTGTACTACTTCTTACTGGCTATTACATCAACTTAGAAGCTGCATGTGTGTTCTACTATGGTGCTTTTAACACGCGATCTAGTGTCAGCACGCGACATAGCTTTGCCGACGATAAGTACAACCGTTTCATAGTGAAGAGCGGCCAATGTGACGATCTGGCTTTAAGTCGATTCGATAACAAATGACGAAAACGGACGGATTTCTCAGGTTTTTACTACATATGAACACTTTTCACATTCTCCCGTGCAACTCGGCTGCTAGTCCTCCTTTCATGCAGAATCTTAAGGTCCTAGCTCATGTCCAAGGCACCAAAGCCAGGTAAAAAGTCAATAATCGATACCTAAAACTTGAATTGTCCTACTTCTTACTTGCTATTACATCTACTTAGAAGCTTCATCTGTGCTCTACTATGGTGCTTTTAGTGTCTCCACATACCGCAGCACGCGAAATAGCTTTGCAGACGATAAGGACAACCGTTTCAGAGAGAAGAGCGGCCAATGTGACGATCTGGCTTTGTGTCGATTCGATAACAAATGACGAACACGGACTGATTTCTTAGGTTTGTGCCACATATGAACACTTTTCACATTCTCCCGTGCAACTCGGCTGCTAGTCCTCCTTTCATGCAGATTCTTAAGGTCCTAGCTCATGTCCAAGGCACCAAAACCAGCTAAAGAGTCAATAATCGATACCTAAAACTTGAATTGTACTACCTCTTACTGGCTATTACATCAACTTAGAAGTTTCATCTGTGTTCTACTATGGTGCTTTTAGTGTCTCCGCATACCGCAGCACGCGACATAGCTTTGCAGACGATAAGTACAACCGTTTCAGGGAGAAGAGCGGCCAATGTGACGATCTGGCTTTAAGTCGATTCGATAACAAATGGCGAAACGGACGGAATTCTCAGGTTTTTACTACATATGAACACTTTTCACAATCTACCGTGCAAATCGGCTGCTAGTCCTCCTTTCATTCCGAATCTTAAGGTCCTAGCTCATGTCCAAGGCACAAAAGCCAGCTAAAAAGTCAATAATCGATACCTAAAACTTGTATTGTACTACTTCTTACTGGCTATTACATCAACGTAAAAGCTTCATCTGTGTTCTACTACGGTGCTTTTAGTGTCTCCGCATACCGGAACACGAGACATAGCTTTGCAGACGATAAGTACAACCGTTTCAGGGAGAAGAGCGGCTAATGTGGCGATCTGGCTTTGAGTCGATTCGTTAACAAATGACGAAAACGGACGGATTTCTCAGGTTTTTACTACATATGAACACTTTCCACATTCTCCCATGCAACTCGGCTGCTAGTCCTCCTTTCATGCAGAATCTTAAGGTCCTAGCCCATGTCCAAAGCACCAAAGCCAGCTAAAAAGTCAATAATCGATACCTAAAACTTGAATTGTACTACTTCTTACTGGCTATTACATCAACTTAGAAGCTGCATGTGTGTTCTACTATGGTGCTTTTAGTGTCTCCGCATACCGCAGCACGCGACATAGCTTTGCCGACGATAAGTACAACCGTTTCATAGAGAAGAGCGGCCAATGTGACGTTCTGGCTTTAAGTCGATTCGATAACAAATGACGAAAACGGACGGATTACTCAGGTTTTTACTACATATGAACACTTTTCACATTCTCCCATGCAACTCGGCTGCTAGTCCTCCTTTCATGCAGAATCTTAAGGTCCTAGCTCATGTCCAAGGCACCAAAGCCAGGTAAAAAGTCAATAATCGATACCTAAAACTTGAATTGTAGTACTTCTTACTTGCTATTACATCAACTTAGAAGCTTCATCTGTGTTCTACTATGGTGCTTTTAGTGTCTCCGCATACCGCAACACGCGACATATCTTTGCAGACGATAAGGACAAACGTTTCAGAGAGAAGAGCGGCCAATATGACGATCTGGCTCTAAGTCGATTCGAAAACAAATGACGAAAACGGACGGATTGCAAAGGTTTTTACTACATATGAACACTTTTCACATTCTCCCGTTCAACTCGGCTGCTAGTCCTCCTTTCATGCAGAATCATAAGGTCCTAGCTCATGTCCAAGGTACCAAAGCCAGGTAAAAAGTCAATAATCGATACCTAAAACTTGAATTGTACTACTTCTTACTGGCTATTACATCAACTTAGAAGGTTCATCTGTATTCTTCTATGGTGCTTTTAGTGTCTCCGCATACCGCAGCACGCGAAATAGCTTTGCAGACGATAAGTACAACCGTTTCAGAGAGAAGAGCGGCCAATGTGACGATCTGGCTTTGTGTCGATTCGATAACAAATGACGAAAACGGACGGATTCCTTAGGTTTGTGCTACATATGAACACTTTTCACATTCTCCCGTGCAACTCGGCTGCTAGTCCTCCTTTCATGCAGATTCTTATGGTCCTAGCTCATGTCCAAGGCACCAAAGCCAGCTAAAAAGTCAATAATCGATACCTAAAACTTAAATTGTACTACTTCTTACTGGCTATTACTTCAACTTAGAAACTTCATCTGTGTACTACTATATTGATTTTAGTGTCTCCGGATACCGCAGCACGCGACATACCTTTGCAGACGATAAGTACAACCGTTTCAGGGAGAAGAGCGGCCAATGTAACGATCTGGATTTAAGGCGATTCGATAACAAATGACGAAAACGGACGGGTTTCTCAGGTTTTTACTACATATGAACACTTTTCACATTCTCCCGTGCAACTCGGCTGCTAGTCCTCCTTTCATGCAGAATCTTAAGGTCCTAGCTCATGTCCAAGGCACCAAAGCCAGCTAAAAAGTCAATAATCGATACCTAAAACTTGAATTGCACTACTTCTTACTGGCTATTACATCAACTTAGAAGTTTCATCTGTGTTCTACTATGGTGCTTTTAGTGTCTCCGCATACCGCAGCACGCGACATAGCTTTGCAGACGATAAGTACAACCGTTTCAGGGAGAAGAGCGGCCAATGTGACGATCTGGCTTTAAGTCGATTCGATAACAAATGACGAAAACGGACGGATTTCTCAGGTTTTTACTACATATGAACACTTTTCACATTCTCCCGTGCAACTCGGCTGCTAGTCCTCCTTTCATGCAGAATCTTAAGGTCCTAGCTCATGTCCAAGGCACCAAAGCCAGCTAAAAAGTCAATAATCGATACCTAAAACTTGAATTGTACTACTTCTTACTGGCTATTACATCAACTTAGAAGCTTCATCTGTGTTCTACTATGGTGCTTTTAGTGTCTCCGCATACCGCAACACGCGACATAGCTTTGCAGACGATAAGGACAACCGTTTCAGAGAGAAGAGCGGCCAATGTGACGATCTGGCTTTGAGTCGATTCGTTAACAAATGACGAAAACGGACGGATTTCTCAGGTTTTTACTACATATGAACTCTTTTCACATTCTCCCATGCAACTCGGCTGCTAGTCCTCCTTTCATGCAGAATCTTAAGGTCCTAGCTCATGTCCAAGGCACCAAAGCCAGCTAAAAAGTCAATAATCGATACCTAAAACGTGAATTGTACTACTTCTTACTGTCTATTAAATCAACTTAGAAGCTTCATGTGTGTTCTACTATGGTGCTTTTAGTGTTTCCGCATACCGCAGCACGCGACATAGCTTTGCAGACGATAAGTACCACCGTTTCAGAGAGAAGAGCGGCCAATATGACGATCTGGCTCTAAGTCGATTCGAAAACAAATGACGAAAACGGACGGATTTCAAAGGTTTTTACTACATATGAACACTTTTCACATTCTCCCGTGCAACTCGGCTGCTAGTCCTCCTTTCATGCAGAATCATAAGGTCCTAGCTCATGTCCAAGGCACCAAAGCCAGGTAAAAAGTCAATAATCGATACCTAAAACTTGAATTGTACTACTTCTTACTGGCTTTTACATCAACTTAGAAGGTTCATCTGTATTCTTCTATGGTGCTTTTAGTGTCTCCGCATACCGCAGCACGCGAAATAGCTTTGCAGACGATAAGTACAACCGTTTCAGAGAGAAGAGCGGCCAATGTGACGATCTGGCTTTGTGACGATTCGATAACAAATGACGAACACGGACGGATTTCTTAGGTTTGTGCTACATATGAACACTTTTCACATTCTCCCGTGCAACTCGGCTGCTAGTCCTCCTTTCATGCAGAGTCTTAAGGTCCTAGCTCATGTCCAAGGCACCAAAGCCAGCTAAAAAGTTAATAATCGATACCTAAAACTTAAATTGTACTACTTCTTACTGGCTATTACTTCAACTTAGAAACTTCATCTGTTTACTACTATATTGATTTTAGTGTCTCCGCATACCGCAGCACGCGACATAGCTTTGCAGACGATAAGTACAACCGTTTCAGGGAGAAGAGCGGCCAATGTGACGATCTGGCTTTAAGGCGATTCGATAACAAATGACGAACACGGACGGATTTCTTAGGTTTTTACTACATATGAACACTTTTCACATTCTCCCGTGCAACTCGGCTGCTAGTCCTCCTTTCATGCAGAATCTTAAGATCCTAGCTCATGTCCAAGGCACCAAAGCCAGCTAAAAAGTTAATAATCGATACCTAAAACTTGAATTGTACTACCTCTTACTGGCTATTACATCAACTTAGAAGCTTCATGTGTGTTCTACTATGGTGCTTTTAGTGTCTCCGCATACCGCAGCACGCCACATAGTTTTGTCGACGATAAGTACAACCGTTTCATAGAGATGAGCGGCCAATGTGACGATCTGGCTTTAAGTCGAAAAGAGAACAAAAGACGAAAACGGACGGATTTCTCAGGTTTTTACTTCATATGAACACTTTTCACATTCTCCCGTGCAACTCGGCTGCTAGTCCTCCTTTCACGCAGAATCTTAAGGTCCTAGCTCATGTCCAAGGCACCAAAGCCAGCTAAAAAGTCAATAATCGATACCTAAAACTTGAATTGTACTACTTCTTACTGGCTATTACATCAACTTAGAGGCTTCATCTGTGTTCTACTATGGTGCTTTTAGTGTCTCCACATACCGCAGCACGCGACATAGCTTTGCAGATGATAAGAACGACCGTTTCAGAGAGAAGAGAGGCCAATGTAACGATCTGGCTTTAAGTCGATTCGATAACAAATGACGAAAACGGACGGATTTCTCAGGTTTTTACTACATATGAACACTTTTCACATTCTCCCGTGCAACTCGGCTGCTAGTCCTCCTTTCATGCAGAATCTTAAGGTCCTAGCACGTGTCCAAGGCACCAAAGCCAGGTAAAAAGTCAATAATCGATACCTAAAACGTGAATTGTACTACTTCTTACTGGCTATTACATCAACTTAGAAGCTTCATGTGTGTTCTACTATGGTGCTTTTAGTGTCTCCGCATACCGCAGCACGCGACATAGCTTTGCAGACGATAAGTACAACCGTTTCAGAGAGAAGAGCGGCCAATATGACGATCTGGCTTTAAGTCGATTCGAAAACAAATGACGAAAACATACGGATTTCAAAGGTTTTTACTACATATGAACACTTTTCACATTCTCCCGTGCAACTCGGCTGCTAGTCCTCCTTTCATGCAGAATCATAAGGTCCTAGCTCATGTCCAAGGCACCAAAGCCAGCTAAAAAGTCAATAATCGATACCTAAAACTTGAATTGTACTACTTCTTACTGGCTATTACATCAACTTAGAAGGTTCATCTGTATTCTTCTATGGTGCTCTTAGTGTCTCCGCATACCGCAGCACGCGAAATAGCTTTGCAGACGATAAGTACTACCGTTTCAGAGAGAAGAGCGGCCAATGTGACGATCTGGCTTTGTGTCGATTTGATAACAAATGACGAACACGGACGGATTTCTTAGGTTTGTGCTACATATGAACACTTTTCACATTCTCCCGTGCAACTCGGCTGCTAGTCCTCCTTTCATGCAGATTCTTAAGGTCCTAGCTCATGTCCAAGGCACCAAAGCCAGCTAAAGAGTCAATAATCGAAACCTAAAACTTAAATTGTACTACATCTTACTGGCTATTACATCAACTTAGAAGTTTCATCAGTGTTCTACTATGGTGCTTTTAGTGTCTCCGCATACCGCAGCACGCGAAATAGCTTTGCAGACGATAAGTACAACCATTTCAGAGAGAAGAGCGGCCAATGTGACGATCTGGCTTTAAGTCGATTCGACAACAAATGACAAAAACGGACGGATTTCTCAGGTTTTTACTACATATGAACACTTTTCACATTCTCCCATGAACTCGGCTGCTAGTCCTCCTTTCATGCAGAATCTTAAGGTCCTAGCTCATGTCCAAGGCACCAAAGCCAGCTAAAAAGTCAATAATCAATACCTAAAACTTAAATTGTACTACTTCTTACTGGCTATTACTTCTACTTAGAAACTTCATCTGTGTACTACTATATTGATTTTAGTGTCTCCGGATACCGCAGCACGCGAAATAGCTTTACAGACGATAAGTACAACCGTTTCAGGGAGAAGGGCGGCCAATGTGTCGATCTGGCTTTAAGTCGATTCGATAACAAATGACGAAAACGGCGGGTTTCTCACGTTTTTACTACATATGAACACTTTTCACATTCTCCCGTGCAACTCAGCTCCTAGTCTTCCTTTCATGCAGAATCTTAAGGTCCTAGCTCATGTCCAAGGCACCAAAGCCAGCAAAAAAGTCAATAATCGATACCTAAAACTTGAATTGTACTACTTCTTACTGGCTATTACATCAACTTAAAAGCTTCATCTGTGTTCTACTATGGTGCTTTTCGTGTCTCCGCATACCGCAGCACGCGAAATAGCTTTGCAGACGATAAGTACAACCGTTTCAGGGAGAAGAGCGGCCAATGTGACGATCTGGCTTTAAGTCGATTCGATAACAAAAGACGAAAACGGACGGGTTTCTCAGGTTTTTACTACATATGAACACTTTTCACATTCTCCCGTGCAACTCGGCTGCTAGTCCTCCTTTCATGCAGATTCTTAAGGTCCTAGCTCATGTCCAAGGCACCAAAGCCAGCTAAAGAGTCAATAATCGATACCTAAAACTTAAATTGTACTACCTCTTACTGGCTATTACATCAACTTAGAAGTTTCATCTGTGTTCTACTATGGTGCTTTTAGTGTCTCCGCATACCGCAGCACGCGAAATAGCTTTGCAGACGATAAGTACAACCGTTTCAGAGAGAAGAGCGGCCAATGTGACGACCTGGCTTTAAGTCGATTCGACAACAAATGACGAAAACGGACGGATTTCTCAGGTTTTTACTACATATGAACACTTTTCACATTCTCCCATGAACTCGGCTGCTAGTCCTCCTTTCATGCAGAATCTTAAGGTCCTAGCTCATGTGAAAGGCACCAAAGCCAGCTAAAAAGTCAATAATCGATACCTAAAACTTAAATTGTACTACTTCTTACTGGCTATTACTTCTACTTAGAAACTTCATCTGTGTACTACTATATTGATTTTAGTGTCTCCGGATACCACAGCACGCGACATAGCTTTGCAGACGATAAGTTCAACCGTTTCAGGGAGAAGAGCGGCCAATGTGACGATCTGGCTTTAAGTCGATTCGATAACAAATGACGAAAACGGACGGGTTTCTCAGGTTTTTACTACATATGAACACTTTTCACATTCTCCCGTGCAACTCGGCTGCTAGTCCTCCTTTCATGCAGAATCTTAAGGCCCTAGCTTATGTCCATGGCACCAAAGCCAACTAAAAAGTCAATAATCGATACCTAAAACTTGAATTGTACTACCTCTTACTGGCTATTACATCAACTTAGAAGTTTCATCTGTGTTCTACTATGGTGCTTTTAGTGTCTCCGCATACCGCGGCACGCGACATAGCTTTGCAGACGATAAGTACAACCGTTTCAGGGAGAAGAGCGGCCAATGTGACGATCTGGCTTTAAGTCGATTCGATAACAAATGACGAAAACGGACGGATTTCTCAGGTTTTTACTACATATGAACACTTTTCACATTCTCCCGTGCAACTCGGCTGCTAGTCCTCCTTTCATGCAGAATCTTAAGGTCCTAGCTCATGTCCAAGGCACCAAAGCCAGGTAAAAAGTCAATAATCGATACCTAAAACTTGAATTGTCCTACTTCTTACTTGCTATTACATCTACTTAGAAGCTTCATCTGTGCTCTACTATGGTGCTTTTAGTGTCTCCACATACCGCAGCACGCGAAATAGCTTTGCAGACGATAAGGACAACCGTTTCAGAGAGAAGAGCGGCCAATGTGACGATCTGGCTTTGTGTCGATTCGATAACAAATGACGAACACGGACGGATTTCTTAGGTTTGTGCCACATATGAACACTTTTCACATACTCCCGTGCAACTCGGCTGCTAGTCCTCCTTTCATGCAGATTCTTAAGGTCCTAGCTCATGTCCAAGGCACCAAAACCAGCTAAAGAGTCAATAATCGATACCTAAAACTTGAATTGTACTACCTCTTACTGGCTATTACATCAACTTAGAAGTTTCATCTGTGTTCTACTATGGTGCTTTTAGTGTCTCCGCATACCGCAGCACGCGACATAGCTTTGCAGACGATAAGTACAACCGTTTCAGGGAGAAGAGCGGCCAATGTGACGATCTGGCTTTAAGTCGATTGGATAACAAATGGCGAAAACGGACGGAATTCTCAGGTTTTTACTACATATGAACACTTTTCACAATCTCCCGTGCAAATCGGCTGCTAGTCCTCCTTTCATGCAGAATCTTAAGGTCCTAGCTCATGTCCAAGGCACAAAAGCCAGCTAAAAAGTCAATAATCGATACCTAAAACTTGTATTGTACTACTTCTTACTGGCTATTACATCAACGTAAAAGCTTCATCTGTGTTCTACTACGGTGCTTTTAGTGTCTCCGCATACCGGAACACGAGACATAGCTTTGCAGACGATAAGTACAACCGTTTCAGGGAGAAGAGCGGCTAATGTGGCGATCTGGCTTTGAGTCGATTCGTTAACAAATGACGAAAACGGACGGATTTCTCAGGTTTTTACTACATATGAACTCTTTTCACATTCTCCCATGCAACTCGGCTGCTAGTCCTCCTTTCATGCAGTATCTTAAGGTCCTAGCTCATGTCCAAGGCACCAAAGCCAGCTAAAAAGTCAATAATCGATACCTAAAACGTGAATTGTACTACTTCTTACTGTCTATTAAATCAACTTAGAAGCTTCATGTGTGTTCTACTATGGTGCTTTTAGTGTTTCCGCATACCGCAGCACGCGACATAGCTTTGCAGACGATAAGTACCACCGTTTCAGAGAGAAGAGCGGCCAATATGACGATCTGGCTCTAAGTCGATTCGAAAACAAATGACGAAAACGGACGGATTTCAAAGGTTTTTACTACATATGAACACTTTTCACATTCTCCCGTGCAACTCGGCTGCTAGTCCTCCTTTCATGCAGAATCATAAGGTCCTAGCTCATGTCCAAGGCACCAAAGCCAGGTAAAAAGTCAATAATCGATACCTAAAACTTGAATTGTACTACTTCTTACTGGCTATTACATCAACTTAGAAGGTTCATCTGTATTCTTCTATGGTGCTTTTAGTGTCTCCGCATACCGCAGCACGCGAAATAGCTTTGCAGACGATAAGTACAACCGTTTCAGAGAGAAGAGCGGCCAATGTGACGATCTGGCTTTGTGTCGATTCGATAACAAATGACGAACACGGACGGATTTCTTAGGTTTGTGCTACATATGAACACTTTTCACATTCTCCCATGCAACTCGGCTGCTAGTCCTCCTTTCATGCAGAGTCTTAAGGTCCTAGCTCATGTCCAAGGCACCAAAGCCAGCTAAAAAGTCAATAATCGATACCTAAAACTTAAATTGTACTACTTCTTACTGGCTATTACTTCAACTTAGAAACTTCATCTGTGTACTACTATATTGATTTTAGTGTCTCCGCATACCGCAGCACGCGACATAGCTTTGCAGACGATAAGTACAACCGTTTCAGGGAGAAGAGCGGCCAATGTGACGATCTGTCTTTAAGGCGATTCGATAACAAATGACGAACACGGACGGATTTCTTAGGTTTTTACTACATATGAACACTTTTCACATTCTCCCGTGCAACTCGGCTGCTAGTCCTCCTTTCATGCAGAATCTTAAGGTCCTAGCTCATGTCCAAGGCACCTAAGCCAGCTAAAAAGTCAATAATCGATACCTAAAACTTGAATTGTACTACTTCTTACTGGCTATTACATCAACTTAGAAGCTTCATCTGTGTTCTACTATGGTGCTTTTAGTGTCTCCGCATACCGCAACACGAGACATAGCTTTGCAGACGATAAGTACAACCGTTTCAGACAGAAGAGCGGCCAATGTGACGATCTGGCTTTGAGTCGATTCGTTAACAAATGACGAAAACGGACGGATTTCTCAGGTTTTTACTACATATGAACTCTTTTCACATTCTCCCATGCAACTCGGCTGCTAGTCCTCCTTTCATGCAGAATCTTAAGGTCCTAGCTCATGTCAGAGGCACCAAAGCCAGCTAAAAAGTCAATAATCGATACCTAAAACGTGAATTGTACTACTTCTTACTGGCTATTACATCAACTTAGAAGCTTCATGTGTGTTCTACTATGGTGCTTTTAGTGTCTCCGAATACCGCAGCACGCGACATAGCTTTGCAGACGATAAGTACAACCGTTTCAGAGAGAAGAGCGGCCAATACGACGATCTGGCTCTAAGTCGATTCGAAAATAAATGACGAAAACGGACGGATTTCAAAGGTTTTTACTACATATGAACACTTTTCACATTCTCCCGTGCAACTCGGCTGCTAGTCCTCCTTTCATGCAGAATCATAAGGTCCTAGCTCATGTCCAAGGCACCAAAGCCAGCTAAAAAGTCAATAATCGATACCTAAAACTTAAATTGTACTACTTCTTACTGGCTATTACATCAACTTAGAAGGTTCATCTGTATTCTTCTATGGTGCTTTTAGTGTCTCCGCATACCGCAGCACGCGAAATAGCTTTGCAGACGATAAGTACAACCGTTTCAGAGAGAAGAGCGGCCAATGTGACGATCTGGCTTTGTGTCGATTCGATAACAAATGACGAACACGGACGGATTTCTTAGGTTTGTGCTACATATGAACACTTTTCACATTCTCCCGTGCAACTCGGATGCTAGTCCTCCTTTCATGCAGATTCTTATGGTCCTAGCTCATGTCAAAGGCACCAAAGCCAGCTAAAAAGTCAATAATCGATACCTAAAACTTAAATTGTACTACATCTTACTGGCTATTACATCAACTTAGAAGTTTCATCTGTGTTCTACTATGGTGCTTTTAGTGTCTCCGCATACCGCAGCACGCGACATAGCTTTGCAGACGATAAGTACAACCGTTTCAGAGAGAAGGGCGGCCAATGTGATTATCTGGCTTTATGTCGATTCTATAACAAGTGACGAAAACGGACGGATTTCTCAGGTTTTTACTACATATGAACACCTTTCACATTCTCCCATGAACTCGGCTGCTAGTCCTCCTTTCATGCAGAATCTTAAGGTCCTAGCTCATGTCCAAGGCACCAAAGCCAGCTAAAAAGTCAATAATCGATACCTAAAACTTAAATTGTACTACTTCTTACTGGCTATTACTTCAACTTACAAAACTTCATCTGTGTACTAGTATATTGATTTTAGTGTCTCCGGATACCGCAGCACGCGACATAGCTTTGCAGACGATAAGTACAACCGTTTCAGGGAGAAGAGCGGCCAATGTGACGATCTGGCTTTAAGGCGATTCGATAACAAATGACGAAAACGGACATGTTTCTCAGGTTTTTACTACATATGAACACTTTTCACATTCTCCCGTGCAACTCGGCTGCTAGTCCTCCTTTCATGCAGAATCTTAAGGTCCTAGCTCATGTCCAAGGCACCAAAGCCAGCTAAAAAGTCAATAATCGATACCTAAAACTTGAATTGTACTACCTCTTACTGGCTATTACATCAACTTAGAAGTTTCATTTGTGTTCTACTATGGTGCTTTTAGTGTCTCCGCATACCGCAGCACGCGACATAGCTTTGCAGACGATAAGTACAACCGTTTCAGAGGGAAGAGCGGCCAATGTGACGATCTGGCTTTAAGTCGATTCGATAACAAATGACGAAAACGGACGGATTTCTCAGGTTTTTACTACATATGAACACTTTTCACATTCTCCCGTGCAACTCGGCTGCTAGTCCTCCTTTCATGCAGAATCTTAAGGTCCTAGCTCATGTCCAAGGCACCAAAGCCAGCTAAAAAGTCAATAATCGATACCTAAAACTTGAATTGTACTCCTTCTTACTGGCTATTACATCAACTTAGAAGGTTCATCTGTATTCTTCAATGGTGCTTTTAGTGTCTCCGCATACCGGAACACGAGACATAGCTTTGCAGACGATAAGTACAACCGTTTCAGAGAGAAGAGCGGCCAATGTGGCGATCTGGCTTTGAGTCGATTCGATAACAAATGACGAAAACGGACGGATTTCTCAGGTTTTTACTACATATGAACACTTTTCACATACTCCCATGCAACGCGGCTGCTAGTCCTCCTTTCATGCAGAATCTTAAGGTCCTAGCTCATGTCCAAGGCACCAAAGCCAGCTAAAAAGTCAGTAATCGATACCTGAAACTTAAAGTGTACTACTTCTTACTGGCTATTACATCAACTTAGAAGCTTCATCTGTGTTCTACTATGGTGCTTTTAGTGTCTCCGCATACCGCATCACGCGACATAGCTTTGCAGACGATAAGTACAACCGTTTCAGAGAGAAGAGCGGCCAATGTGACGTTCTGGCTTTAAGTCGATTCGATAACAAAAAACGAAAACGGACGGATTTCTCAGGTTTTTACTACATATGAACACTTTTCACATTCTCCCGTGCAACTCGGCTGCTAGTCCTCCTTTCATGCAGAATCTTAAGGTCCTAGCTCATGTCAAAGGCACCAAAGCCAGCTAAAAAGTCAATAATCGATACCTAAAACGTGAATTGTACTACTTCTTACTGTCTATTACATCAACTTAGAAGCTTCATGTGTGTTCTACTATGGTGCTTTTAGTGTCTCCGAATACCGCAGCACGCGACATAGCTTTGCAGACGATAAGTCCAACTGTTTCAGAGAGAAGAGCGGCCAATACGTCGATCTGGCTCTAAGTCGATTCGAAAATAAATGACGAAAACGGACGGATTTCAAAGGTTTTTACTACATATGAACACTTTTCACATTCTCCCGTGCAACTCGGCTGCTAGTCCTCCTTTCATGCAGAATCATAAGGTCCTAGCTCATGTCCAAGGCACCAAAGCCAGCTAAAAAGTCAATAATCGATACCTAAAACTTGAATTGTACTACTTCTTACTGGCTATTACATCAACTTAGAAGGTTCATCTGTATTCTTCTATGGTGCTTTTAGTGTCTCCGCATACCGCAGCACGCGAAATAGCTTTGCAGACGATAAGTACAACCGTTTCAGAGAGAAGAGCGGCCAATGTGACGATCTGGCTTTGTGTCGATTCGATAACAAATGACGAACACGGACGGATTTCTTAGGTTTGTGCTACATATGAACACTTTTCACATTCTCCCGTGCAACTCGGATGCTAGTCCTCCTTTCATGCAGATTCTTATGGTCCTAGCTCATGTCAAAGGCACCAAAGCCAGCTAAAAAGTCAATAATCGATACCTAAAACTTAAATTGTACTACATCGTACTGGCTATTACATCAACTTAGAAGTTTCATCTGTGTTCTACTATGGTGCTTTTAGTGTCTCCGCATACCGCAGCACGCGACATAGCTTTGCAGACGATAAGTACAACCGTTTCAGAGAGAAGGGCGGCCAATGTGATTATCTGGCTTTATGTCGATTCTATAACAAGTGACGAAAACGGACGGATTTCTCAGGTTTTTACTACATATGAACACCTTTCACATTCTCCCATGAACTCGGCTGCTAGTCCTCCTTTCATGCAGAATCTTAAGGTCCTAGCTCATGTCCAAGGCACCAAAGCCAGCTAAAAAGTCAATAATCGATACCTAAAACTTAAATTGTACTACTTCTTACTGGCTATTACTTCAACTTACAAAACTTCATCTGTGTACTAGTATATTGATTTTAGTGTCTCCGGATACCGCAGCACGCGACATAGCTTTGCAGACGATAAGTACAACCGTTTCAGGGAGAAGAGCGGCCAATGTGACGATCTGGCTTTAAGGCGATTCGATAACAAATGACGAAAACGGACATGTTTCTCAGGTTTTTACTACATATGAACACTTTTCACATTCTCCCGTGCAACTCGGCTGCTAGTCCTCCTTTCATGCAGAATCTTAAGGTCCTAGCTCATGTCCAAGGCACCAAAGCCAGCTAAAAAGTCAATAATCGATACCTAAAACTTGAATTGTACTACCTCTTACTGGCTATTACATCAACTTAGAAGTTTCATTTGTGTTCTACTATGGTGCTTTTAGTGTCTCCGCATACCGCAGCACGCGACATAGCTTTGCAGACGATAAGTACAACCGTTTCAGAGGGAAGAGCGGCCAATGTGACGATCTGGCTTTAAGTCGATTCGATAACAAATGACGAAAACGGACGGATTTCTCAGGTTTTTACTACATATGAACACTTTTCACATTCTCCCGTGCAACTCGGCTGCTAGTCCTCCTTTCATGCAGAATCTTAAGGTCCTAGCTCATGTCCAAGGCACCAAAGCCAGCTAAAAAGTCAATAATCGATACCTAAAACTTGAATTGTACTCCTTCTTACTGGCTATTACATCAACTTAGAAGGTTCATCTGTATTCTTCAATGGTGCTTTTAGTGTCTCCGCATACCGGAACACGAGACATAGCTTTGCAGACGATAAGTACAACCGTTTCAGAGAGAAGGGCGGCCAATGTGGCGATCTGGCTTTGAGTCGATTCGATAACAAATGACGAAAACGGACGGATTTCTCAGGTTTTTACTACATATGAACACTTTTCACATACTCCCATGCAACGCGGCTGCTAGTCCTCCTTTCATGCAGAATCTTAAGGTCCTAGCTCATGTCCAAGGCACCAAAGCCAGCTAAAAAGTCAGTAATCGATACCTGAAACTTAAAGTGTACTACTTCTTACTGGCTATTACATCAACTTAGAAGCTTCATCTGTGTTCTACTATGGTGCTTTTAGTGTCTCCGCATACCGCATCACGCGACATAGCTTTGCAGACGATAAGTACAACCGTTTCAGAGAGAAGAGCGGCCAATTTGACGTTCTGGCTTTAAGTCGATTCGATAACAAAAGACGAAAACGGACGGATTTCTCAGGTTTTTACTACATATGAACACTTTTCACATTCTCCCGTGCAACTCGGCTGCTAGTCCTCCTTTCATGCAGAATCTTAAGGTCCTAGCTCATGTCAAAGGCACCAAAGCCAGCTAAAAAGTCAATAATCGATACCTAAAACGTGAATTGTACTACTTCTTAATGTCTATTACATCAACTTAGAAGCTTCATGTGTGTTCTACTATGGTGCTTTTAGTGTCTCCGAATACCGCAGCACGCGACATAGCTTTGCAGACGATAAGTCCAACCGTTTCAGAGAGAAGAGCGGCCAATACGACGATCTGGCTCTAAGTCGATTCGAAAACAAATGACGAAAACGGACGGATTTCTCAGGTTTTTACTACATATGAACACTTTTCACATTCTCCCGTGCAACTCGGCTGCTAGTCCTCCTTTCATGCAGAATCATAAGGTCCTAGCTCATGTCCAAGGCACCAAAGCCAGCTAAAAAGTCAATAATCGATACCTAAAACTTGAATTGTACTACTTCTTACTGGCTATTACATCAACTTAGAAGGTTCATCTGTATTCTTCTATGGTGCTTTTAGTGTCTCCGCATACCGCAGCACGCGAAATAGCTTTGCAGACGATAAGTACAACCGTTTCAGAGAGAAGAGCGGCCAATGTGACGATCTGGCTTTGTGTCGATTCGATAACAAATGACGAACACGGACGGATTTCTTAGGTTTGTGCTACATATGAACACTTTTCACATTCTCCCGTGCAACTCGGATGCTAGTCCTCCTTTCATGCAGATTCTTATGGTCCTAGCTCATGTCAAAGGCACCAAAGCCAGCTAAAAAGTCAATAATCGATACCTAAAACTTAAATTGTACTACATCTTACTGGCTATTACATCAACTTAGAAGTTTCATCTGTGTTCTACTATGGTGCTTTTAGTGTCTCCGCATACCGCAGCACGCGACATAGCTTTGCAGACGATAAGTACAACCGTTTCAGAGAGAAGAGCGGCCAATGTGATTATCTGGCTTTATGTCGATTCTATAACAAGTGACGAAAACGGACGGATTTCTCAGGTTTTTACTACATATGAACACCTTTCACATTCTCCCATGAACTCGGCTGCTAGTCCTCCTTTCATGCAGAATCTTAAGGTCCTAGCTCATGTCCAAGGCACCAAAGCCAGCTAAAAAGTCAATAATCGATACCTAAAACTTAAATTGTACTACTTCTTACTGGCTATTACTTCAACTTAGAAACTTCATCTGTGTACTAGTATATTGATTTTAGTGTCTCCGGATACCGCAGCACGCGACATAGCTTTGCAGACGATAAGTACAACCGTTTCAGGGAGAAGAGCGGCCAATGTGACGATCTGGCTTTAAGGCGATTCGATAACAAATGACGAAAACGGACATGTTTCTCAGGTTTTTACTACATATGAACACTTTTCACATTCTCCCGTGCAACTCGGCTGCTAGTCCTCCTTTCATGCAGAATCTTAAGGTCCTAGCTCATGTCCAAGGCACCAAAGCCAGCTAAAAAGTCTGTAATCGATACCTGAAACTTAAAGTGTACTACTTCTTACTGGCTATTACATCAACTTAGAAGGTTCATCTGTATTCTTCTATGGTGCTTTTAGTGTCTCCGCATACCGCAGCACGCGAAATAGCTTTGCAGACGATAAGTACAACCGTTTCAGAGAGAAGAGCGGCCAATGTGACGATCTGGCTTTGTGTCGATTCGATAACAAATGACGAACACGGACGGATTTCTTAGGTTCGTGCTACATATGAACACTTTTCACATTCTCCCGTGCAACTCGGATGCTAGTCCTCCTTTCATGCAGATTCTTATGGTCCTAGCTCATGTCAAAGGTACCAAAGCCAGCTAAAAAGTCAATAATCGATACCTAAAACTTAAATTGTACTACATCTTACTGGCTATTACATCAACTTAGAAGTTTCATCTGTGTTCTACTATGGTGCTTTTAGTGTCTCCGCATACCGCAACACGCGACATAGCTTTGCAGACGATAAGTACAACCGTTTCAGAGAGAAGGGCGGCCAATGTGATTATCTGGCTTTATGTCGATTCTATAACAAGTGACGAAAACGGACGGATTTCTCAGGTTTTTACTACATATGAACACCTTTCACATTCTCCCATGAACTCGGCTGCTAGTCCTCCTTTCATGCAGAATCTTAAGGTCCTAGCTCATGTCCAAGGCACCAAAGCCAGCTAAAAAGTCAATAATCGATACCTAAAACTTAAATTGTACTACTTCTTACTGGCTATTACTTCAACTTAGAAACTTCATCTGTGTACTAGTATATTGATTTTAGTGTCTCCGGATACCGCAGCACGCGACATAGCTTTGCAGACGATAAGTACAACCGTTTCAGGGAGAAGAGCGGCCAATGTGACGATCTGGCTTTAAGGCGATTCGATAACAAATGACGAAAACGGACATGTTTCTCAGGTTTTTACTACATATGAACACTTTTCACATTCTCCCGTGCAACTCGGCTGCTAGTCCTCCTTTCATGCAGATTCTTATGGTCCTAGCTCATGTCCAAGGCACCAAAGCCAGCTAAAAAGTCAATAATCGATACCTAAAACTTAAATTGTACTACATCTTACTGGCTATTACATCAACTTAGAAGTTTCATCTGTGTTCTACTATGGTGCTTTTAGTGTCTCCGAATACCGCAGCACGCGACATAGCTTTGCAGACGATAAGTACAACCGTTTCAGAGAGAAGAGCGGCCAATGTGACGATCTGGCTTTAAGTCGATTCTATAACAAGTGACGAAAACGGACGGATTTCTCAGGTTTTTACTACATATGAACAATTTTCACATTCTCACATGAACTCGGCTGCTAGTCCTCCTTTCATGCAGAATCTTAAGGTCCTAGCTCATGTCCGAGGCACCAAAGCCAGCTAAAAAGTCAATAATCGATTCCTAAAACTTAAATTGTACTACTTCTTACTGGCTATTACTTCAACTTAGAAACTTCATCTGTGTACTACTATATTGATTTTAGTGTCTCCGCATACCGCAGCACGCGACATAGCTTTGCAGACGATAAGTACAACCGTTTCAGGGAGAAGAGCGGCCAATGTGACGATCTGGCTTTGTGTCGATTCGATAACAAATGACGAACACGGACGGATTTCTTAGGTTTTTACTACATATGAACACTTTTCACATTCTCCCGTGCAACTCGGCTGCTAGTCCTCCTTTCATGCAGAATCTTAAGGTCCTAGCTCATGTCCAAGGCACCTAAGCCAGCTAAAAAGTCAATAATCGATACCTAAAACTTGAATTGTACTACTTCTTACTGGCTATTACATCAACTTAGAAGCTTCATCTGTGTTCTACTATGGTGCTTTTAGTGTCTCCGCATACCGCAACACGAGACATAGCTTTGCAGACGATAAGTACAACCGTTTCAGACAGAAGAGCGGCCAATGTGACGATCTGGCTTTGAGTCGATTCGTTAACAAATGACGAAAACGGACGGATTTCAAAGGTTTTTACTACATATGAACACTTTTCACATTCTCCCGTGCAACTCGGCTGCTAGTCCTCCTTTCATGCAGAATCATAAGGTCCTAGCTCATGTCCAAGGCACCAAAGCCAGCTAAAAAGTCAATAATCGATACCTAAAACTTGAATTGTACTACTTCTTACTGGCTATTACATCAACTTAGAAGGTTCATCTGTATTATTCTATGGTGCTCTTAGTGTCTCCGCATACCGCAGCACGCGAAATAGCTTTGCAGACGATAAGTACAACCGTTTCAGAGAGAAGAGCGGCCAATGTGATTATCTGGCTTTATGTCGATTCTATAACAAGTGACGAAAACGGTCGGATTTCTCAGGTTTTTACTACATATGAACACCTTTCATATTCTCCCATGAACTCGGCTGCTAGTCCTCCTTTCATGCAGAATCTTAAGGTCCTAGCTCATGTCCAAGGTACCAAAGCCAGCTAAAAAGTCAATAATCGATACCTAAAACTTAAATTGTACTACTTCTTACTGGCTATTACTTCAACTTAGAAACTTCATCTGTGTACTAGTATATTGATTTTAGTGTCTCCGGATACCGCAGCACGCGACATAGCTTTGCAGACGATAAGTACAACCGGTTCAGGGAGAAGAGCGGCCAATGTGACAATCTGGCTTTAAGGCGATTCGATAACAAATGACGAAAACGGACATGTTTCTCAGGTTTTTACTACATATGAACTCTTTTCACATTCTCCCGTGCAACTCGGCTGCTAGTCCTCCTTTCATGCAGAATCTTAAGGTCCTAGCTCATGTCCAAGGCACCAAAGCCAGCTAAAAAGTCAATAATCGATACCTAAAACTTGAATTGTACTACCTCTTACTGGCTATTACATCAATTTAGAAGTTTCATCTGTGTTCTACTATGGTGCTTTTAGTGTCTCCGCATACCGCAGCACGCGACATAGCTTTGCAGACGATAAGTACAACCGTTTCAGAGAGAAGAGCGGCCAATGTGGCGATCTGGCTTTAAGTCGATTCGATAACAAATGACGAAAACGGACGGATTTCTCAGGTTTTTACTACATATGAACACTTTTCACATTCTCCCGTGCAACTCGGCTGCTAGTCCTCCTTTCATGCAGAATCATAAGGTCCTAGCTCATGTCCAAGGCACCAAAGCCAGCTAAAAAGTCAATTATCGATAGCTAAAACTTGAATTGTACTCCTTCTTACTGGCTATTACATCAACTTAGAAGGTTCATCTGTATTCTTCAATGGTGCTTTTAGTGTCTCCGCATACCGGAACACGAGACATAGCTTTGCAGACGATAAGTACAACCGTTTCAGAGAGAAGAGCGGCCAATGTGGCGATCTGGCTTTGAGTCGATTCGATAACAAATGACGAAAACGGACGGATTTCTCAGGTTTTTACTACATATGAACACTTTTCACATACTCCCATGCAACGCGGCTGCTAGTCCTCCTTTCATGCAGAATCTTAAGGTCCTAGCTCATGTCCAAGGCACCAAAGCCAGCTAAAAAGTCAGTAATCGATACCTGAAACTTAAAGTGTACTACTTCTTACTGGCTATTACATCAACTTAGAAGCTTCATCTGTGTTCTACTATGGTGCTTTTAGTGTCTCCGCATACCGCATCACGCGACATAGCTTTGCAGACGATAAGTACAACCGTTTCAGAGAGAAGAGCGGCCAATGTGACGATCTGGCTTTAAGTCGATTCGATAACAAAAGACGAAAACGGACGGATTTCTCAGGTTTTTACTACATATGAAAACTTTTCACATTCTCCCGTGCAACTCGGCTGCTAGTCCTCCTTTCATGCAGAATCTTAAGGTCCTAGCTCATGTCCAAGTCACGAAAGCCAGCTAAAAAGTCAATAATCGATACCTAAAACTTGAATTGTACTACTTCTTACTGGCTATTACATCAACTTAAAAGCTTAATCTGTGTTCTACTATGGTGCTTTTAGTGTCTCCGCATACTGCAACACGCGACATATCTTTGCAGACGATAAGGACAACCGTTTCAGAGAGAATAGCGGCCAATGTGACGATCTGGCTTTGAGTCGATTCGTTAACAAATGACGAAAACGGACGGATTTCTCAGGATTTTACTACATATGAACACTTTTCACATTCTCCCGTGCAACTCGGCTGCTAGTCCTCCTTTCATGCAGAATCTTAAGGTCCTAGCCCATGTCCAAGGCACCAAAGCCAGCTAAAAAGTCAATAATCGATACCTAAAACTTGAATTGTACTACTTCTTACTGGCTATTACATCAACTTAGAAGCTTCATGTGTGTTCTACTATGGTGCTTTTAGTGTCTCCGCATACCGCAGCACGCGACATAGCTTTGCCGACGATAAGTACAACCGTTTCATAGAGAAGAGCGGCCAATGTGACGATCTGGTTTTAAGTCGATTCGAGATCAAAAGACGAAAACGGACGGATTTCTCAGGTTTTTACTACATATGAACACTTTTCACATTCTCCCATGCAACTCGGCTGCTAAACCTCCTTTCATGCAGAATCTTAAGGTCCTAGCTCATGTCCAAGGCACCAAAGCCAGCTAAAAAGTCAATGATCGATACCTAAAACTTGTATTGTACTACTTCTTACTGGCTATTACATCAACTTAGAAGGTTCATCTGTGTATTACTATGGTGCTTTTAGTGTCTCCGGATACCGCAACACGCGACATAGCTTAGCAGACGATAAGTACAACCGTTTCAGACAGAAGAGCAGCCAATGCGGCGATCTGGCTTTAAGTCGATTCGATAACAAATGACGAAAACGGACGGATTTCTCATGTTTTCACTACATATGAACACTTTTCACATTCTCCCGTGCAACTCGGCTGCTAGTCCTCCTTTCATGCAGAATCTTAAGGTCGTAGCTCATGTCCAAGGCACCAAAGCCAGCTAAAAAGTCATTAATCGAAACCTAAAACTTTAATTGTACTACTTCTTACTGGCTATTACATCAACTTAGAAGTTTCATCTGTGTTCTACTATGGTGCTTTTAGTGTCTCCTCATACCGCAGCACGCGACATAGCTTTGCAGACGATAAGTACAACCGTTTCAGGGAGGAGAGCGGCCAATGTGACGATCTGGCTCTAAGTCGATTCGATAACAAATCACGAAAACGGACGGATTTCTCAGGTTTATACTACATGTGAACACTTTTCACATTCTCCCGCGCAACTCGGCTGCTAGTCCTCCTTTCACGCAGAATCTTAAGGTCCTAGCTCATATCCAAGGCACCAAAGCCAGCTAAAAAATCAATAATCGATACCTAAAACTTGAATTGTACTACTTCTTACTGGCTATTACATCAACTTAGAGGCTTCATCTGTGTTCTACTATGGCGCTTTTAGTGTCTCCACATACCGCAGCACGCGACATAGCTTTGCCGACGATAAGTACGACCGTTTCAGAGAGAAGAGCGGCCAATGTGACGATCTGGCTCTAAGTCGATTCGATAACAAATCACGAAAACGGACGGATTTCTCAGGTTTTTACTACATATGAACACTTTTCACATTCTCCCGTGCAACTCGGCTGCTAGTCCTCCTTTCATTCAGAATCTTAAGGTACTAGCTCATGTCCAAGTCACCAAAGCCAGCTAAAAAGTCAATAATCGTTACCTAATACTTGAATTGTAATACTTCTTACTTGCTATTACACCAACTTAGAAGCTTCATCTGTGTCCTACTATGGTGCTTTTAGTGTCTCCGAATACCGCAGCACGCGACATAGCTTTGCAGACGATAAGTACAACCGTTTCAGACAGAAGAGCGGCCAATGTGACGATCTGGCTTTGAGTCGATTCGATAACAAATGACGAAAACGGACGGATTTCCTATGTTTTTACTACATATGAACACTTTTCACATTCTCCCGTGCAACTCGGCTGCTAGTCCTCCTTTCATGCAGAATCTTAAGGTCCTAGCTCATGTCCAAGGCACCAAAGCCAGCTAAAAAGTCATTAATCGAAACCTAAAACTTGAATTGTACTACTTCTTACTGGCTATTACATCAACTTAGAAGCTTCATGTGTGTTCTACTATTGTGCTTTTAGTGTCTCCGCACACCGCTGCACGCGACATAGCTTTGCAGACAATAAGTACAACCGTTTCAGAGAGAAGAGCGGCCAATATGACGATCTGGCTTTAAGTCCATTCGAAAACAAATGACGAAAACGGACGGATTTCATAGGTTTTTACTACTTATGAACACTTTTCACATTCTCCCGTGCAACTCGGCTGCTAGTCCTCCTTTCATGCAGAATCATAAGGTCCTAGCTCATGTCCAAGGCACCAAAGCCAGCTAAAAAGTCAATAATCGATACCTAAAACTTGAATTGTACTACTTGTTACTGGCTATTACATCAACTTAGAAGGTTCATCTGTATTCTTCTATGGTGCTTTTAGTGTCTCCGCATACGGCAACACGCGACATATCTTTGCAGACGATAAGGACAACCGTTTCAGAGAGAAGAGCGGCCAATGTGACGATCTGGCTTTGAGTCGATTCGTTAACAAATGACGAAAACGGACGGATTTCTCAGGTTTTTACTACATATGAACTCTTTTCACATTCTCCCATGCAACTCGGCCGCTAGTCCTCCTTTCATGCAGAATCTTAAGGTCCTAGCTCATGTCAAAGGCACCAAAGCCAGGTAAAAAGTCAATAATCGATACCTAAAACGTGAATTGTACTACTTCTTACTGGCTATTACATCAACTTAGAAGCTTCATGTGTGTTCTACTATTGTGCTTTTAGTGTCTCCGCACACCGCTGCACGCGACATAGCTTTGCAGACAATACGTACAACCGTTTCAGAGAGAAGAGCGGCCAATATGACGATCTGGCTTTAAGTCCATTCGAAAACAAATGACGAAAACGGACGGATTTCATAGGTTTTTACTACTTATGAACACTTTTCACATTCTCCCGTGCAACTCGGCTGCTAGTCCTCCTTTCATGCAGAATCATAAGGTCCTAGCTCATGTCCAAGGCACCAAAGCCAGCTAAAAAGTCAATAATCGATACCTAAAACTTGAATTGTACTACTTCTTACTGGCTATTACATCAACTTAGAAGGTTCATCTGTATTCTTCTATGGTGCTTTTAGTGTCTCCGCATACCGCAGCACGCGAAATAGCTTTGCAGACGATAAGTACCACCGTTTCAGAGAGAAGAGCGGCCAATGTGACGATCTGGCTTTAAGTCGATTCGATAACAAATGACGAAAACGGACGGATTTCTCAGGTTTTTACTACATATGAACACTTTTCACATTCTACAATGCAACTCGGCTGCTAGTCCTCCTTTCATGCAGAATCTTAAGGTCCTAGCTCATGTCCAAGGCACCAAAGCCAGCTAAAAAGTCAATAATCGATACCTAAAACTTAAATTGTACTACTTCTTACTTGCTATTACTTCAACTTAGAAGCTTCATCTGTGTACTACTATATTGATTTTAGTGTCTCCGGATACCGCAGCACGCGACATAGCTTTGCAGACGATAAGTACAACCGTTTCAGGGAGAAGAGCGGCCAAAGTGACGATCTGGCTTTAAGTCGATTCGATAACAAATGACGAAAACGGACGGGTTTCTCAGGTTTTTACTACATATGAACACTTTTCACATTCTCCCGTGCAACTCGGCTGCTAGTCCTCCTTTCATGCAGAATCTTAAGGTCCTAGCTCATGTCCAAGGCACCAAAGCCAGCTAAAAAGTCAATAATCGATACCTAAAACTTGAATTGTACTACCTCTTACTGGCTATTACATCAACTTAGAAGCATCATGTGTGTTCTACTATGGTGCTTTTAGTGTCTCCGCATACCGCAGCACGCCACATAGTTTTGTCGACGATAAGTACAACCGTTTCATAGAGATGAGCGGCCAATGTGTCGATCTGGCTTTAAGTCGATTCGATAACAAATGACGAAAACGGCGGGTTTCTCACGTTTTTACTACATATGAACACTTTTCACATTCTCCCGTGCAACTCAGCTCCTAGTCTTCCTTTCATGCAGAATCTTAAGGTCCTAGCTCAAGTCCAAGGCACCAAAGCCAGCTAAAAAGTCAATAATCGATACCTAAAACTTTAATTGTACTACTTCTTACTGGCTATTACATCAACTTAGAAGCTTCATCTGTGTTCTACTACGGTGCTTTTAGTGTCTCCTCATACCGCAGCACGCGACATAGCTTTGCAGACGATAAGTACAACCGTTTCAGGGAGAAGAGCGTCCAATGTGACGATCTGGCTTTAAGTCGATTCGATAACAAATGACGAAAACGGACGGATTTCTCAGGTTTTTACTACATATGAACACTTTTCACATTCTCCCGTGCAACTCGGCTGCTAGTCCTCCTTTCATGCAGAATCTTAAGGTCCTAGCACATGTCCAAGGCACCAAAGCCAGGTAAAAAGTCAATAATCGATACCTAAAACGTGACTTGTACTACTTCTTACTGGCTATTACATCAACTTAGAAGCTTCATCTGTGTCCTACTATGGTGCTTTTAGTGTCTCCGCATACCGCAACACTAGACATAGCTTTACAGACGATAAGTACAACCGTTTCAGACAGAAGAGCGGCCAATGTGACGATCTGGCTTTGAGTCGATTCGTTAACAAATGACGAAAACGGACGGATTTCAAAGGTTTTTACTACATATGAACACTTTTCACATTCTCCCGTGCAACTCGGCTGCTAGTCCTCCTTTCATGCAGAATCATAAGGTCCTAGCTCATGTCCAAGGCACCAAAGCCAGCTAAAAAGTCAATAATCGATACCTAAAACTTGAATTGTACTACTTCTTACTGGCTATTACATCAACTTAGAAGGTTCATCTGTATTATTCTATGGTGCTTTTAGTGTCTCCGCATACCGCAGCACGCGAAATAGCTTTGCAGACGATAAGTACAACCGTTTCAGAGAGAAGAGCGGCCAATGTGATTATCTGGCTTTATGTCGATTCTATAACAAATGACGAAAACGGACGGATTTCTCAGGTTTTTACTACATATGAACACCTTTCATATTCTCCCATGAACTCGGCTGCTAGTCCTCCTTTCATGCAGAATCTTAAGGTCCTAGCTCATGTCCAAGGTACCAAAGCCAGCTAAAAAGTCAATAATCGATACCTAAAACTTAAATTGTACTACTTCTTACTGGCTATTACTTCAACTTAGAAACTTCATCTGTGTACTAGTATATTGATTTTAGTGTCTCCGGATACCGCAGCACGCGACATAGCTTTGCAGACGATAAGTACAACCGGTTCAGGGAGAAGAGCGGCCAATGTGACAATCTGGCTTTAAGGCGATTCGATAACAAATGACGAAAACGGACATGTTTCTCAGGTTTTTACTACATATGAACACTTTTCACATTCTCCCGTGCAACTCGGCTGCTAGTCCTCCTTTCATGCAGAATCTTAAGGTCCTAGCTCATGTCCAAGGCACCAAAGCCAGCTAAAAAGTCAATAATCGATACCTAAAACTTGAATTGTACTACCTCTTACTGGCTATTACATCAACTTAGAAGTTTCATCTGTGTTCTACTATGGTGCTTTTAGTGTCTCCGCATACCGCAGCACGCGACATAGCTTTGCAGACGATAAGTACAACCGTTTCAGAGAGAAGAGCGGCCAATGTGGCGATCTGGCTTTAAGTCGATTCGATAACAAATGACGAAAACGGACGGATTTCTCAGGTTTTTACTACATATGAACACTTTTCACATTCTCCCGTGCAACTCGGCTGCTAGTCCTCCTTTCATGCAGAATCATAAGGTCCTAGCTCATGTCCAAGGCACCAAAGCCAGCTAAAAAGTCAATTATCGATACCTAAAACTTGAATTGTACTCCTTCTTACTGGCTATTACTTCAACTTAGAAGGTTCATCTGTATTCTTCAATGGTGCTTTTAGTGTCTCCGCATACCGGAACACGAGACATAGCTTTGCAGACGATAAGTACAACCGTTTCAGAGAGAAGAGCGGCCAATGTGGCGATCTGGCTTTGAGTCGATTCGATAACAAATGACGAAAACGGACGGATTTCTCAGGATATTACTACATATGAACACTTTTCACATTCTCCCGTGCAACTCGGCTGCTAGTCCTCCTTTCATGCAGAATCTTAAGGTCCTAGCACATGTCCAAGGCACCAAAGCCAGGTAAAAAGTCAATAATCGATACATAAAACGTGAATTGTACTACTTCTTACTGGCTATTACATCAACTTAGAAGCTTCATCTGTGTCCTACTATGGTGCTTTTAGTGTCTCCGCATACCGCAACACGAGACATAGCTTTGCAGACGATAAGTACAACCGTTTCAGACAGAAGAGCGGCCAATGTGACGATCTGGCTTTGAGTCGATTCGTTAACAAATGACGAAAACGGACGGATTTCAAAGGTTTTTACTACATATGAACACTTTTCACATTCTCCCGTGCAACTCGGCTGCTAGTCCTCCTTTCATGCAGAATCATAAGGTCCTAGCTCATGTCCAAGGCACCAAAGCCAGCTAAAAAGTCAATAATCGATACCTAAAACTTGAATTGTACTACTTCTTACTGGCTATTACATCAACTTAGAAGGTTCATCTGTATTATTCTATGGTGCTTTTAGTGTCTCCGCATACCGCAGCACGCGAAATAGCTTTGCAGACGATAAGTACAACCGTTTCAGAGAGAAGAGCGGCCAATGTGATTATCTGGCTTTATGTCGATTCTATAACAAGTGACGAAAACGGACGGATTTCTCAGGTTTTTACTACATATGAACACCTTTCATATTCTCCCATGAACTCGGCTGCTAGTCCTCCTTTCATGCAGAATCTTAAGGTCCTAGCTCATGTCCAAGGTACCAAAGCCAGCTAAAAAGTCAATAATCGATACCTAAAACTTAAATTGTACTACTTCTTACTGGCTATTACTTCAACTTAGAAACTTCATCTGTGTACTAGTATATTGATTTTAGTGTCTCCGGATACCGCAGCACGCGACATAGCTTTGCAGACGATAAGTACAACCGGTTCAGGGAGAAGAGCGGCCAATGTGACAATCTGGCTTTAAGGCGATTCGATAACAAATGACGAAAACGGACATGTTTCTCAGGTTTTTACTACATATGAACACTTTTCACATTCTCCCGTGCAACTCGGCTGCTAGTCCTCCTTTCATGCAGAATCTTAAGGTCCTAGCTCATGTCCAAGGCACCAAAGCCAGCTAAAAAGTCAATAATCGATACCTAAAACTTGAATTGTACTACCTCTTACTGGCTATTACATCAACTTAGAAGTTTCATCTGTGTTCTACTATGGTGCTTTTAGTGTCTCCGCATACCGCAGCACGCGACATAGCTTTGCAGACGATAAGTACAACCGTTTCAGAGAGAAGAGCGGCCAATGTGGCGATCTGGCTTTAAGTCGATTCGATAACAAATGACGAAAACGGACGGATTTCTCAGGTTTTTACTACATATGAACACTTTTCACATTCTCCCGTGCAACTCGGCTGCTAGTCCTCCTTTCATGCAGAATCATAAGGTCCTAGCTCATGTCCAAGGCACCAAAGCCAGCTAAAAAGTCAATTATCGATACCTAAAACTTGAATTGTACTCCTTCTTACTGGCTATTACATCAACTTAGAAGGTTCATCTGTATTCTTCAATGGTGCTTTTAGTGTCTCCGCATACCGGAACACGAGACATAGCTTTGCAGACGATAAGTACAACCGTTTCAGAGAGAAGAGCGGCCAATGTGGCGATCTGGCTTTGAGTCGATTCGATAACAAATTACGAAAACGGACGGATTTCTCAGGTTTTTACTACATATGAACACTTTTCACATACTCCCATGCAACGCGGCTGCTAGTCCTCCTTTCATGCAGAATCTTAAGGTCCTAGCTCATGTCCAAGTCACCAAAGCCAGCAAAAAAGTCAGTAATCGATACCTGAAACTTAAAGTGTACTACTTCTTACTGGCTATTACATCAACTTAGAAGCTTCATCTGTGTTCTACTATGGTGCTTTTAGTGTCTCCGCATACCGCATCACGCGACATAGCTTTGCAGACGATAAGTACAACCGTTTCAGAGAGAAGAGCGGCCAATGTGACGTTCTGGCTTTAAGTCGATTCGATAACAAAAGACGAAAACGGACGGATTTCTCAGGTTTTTACTACATATGAACACTTTTCACATTCTCCCGTGCAACTCGGCTGCTAGTCCTCCTTTCATGCAGAATCTTAAGGTCCTAGCTCATGTCCAAGTCACGAAAGCCAGCTAAAAAGTCAATAATCGATACCTAAAACTTGAATTGTACTACTTCTTACTGGCTATTACATCAACTTAAAAGCTTAATCTGTGTTCTACTATGGTGCTTTTAGTGTCTCCGCATACTGCAACACGCGACATATCTTTGCAGACGATAAGGACAACCGTTTCAGAGAGAATAGCGGCCAATGTGACGATCTGGCTTTGAGTCGATTCGTTAACAAATGATGAAAACGGACGGATTTCTCAGGATATTACTACATATGAACACTTTTCACATTCTCCCGTGCAACTCGGCTGCTAGTCCTCCTTTCATGCAGAATCTTAAGGTCCTAGCCCATGTCCAAGGCACCAAAGCCAGCTAAAAAGTCAATAATCGATACCTAAAACTTGAATTGTACTACTTCTTACTGGCTATTACATCAACTTAGAAGCTTCATGTGTGTTCTACTATGGTGCTTTTAGTGTCTCCGCATACCGCAGCACGCGACATAGCTTTGCCGACGATAAGTACAACCGTTTCATAGAGAAGAGCGGCCAATGTGACGATCTGGTTTTAAGTCGATTCGAGATCAAAAGACGAAAACGGACGGATTTCTCAGGTTTTTACTACATATGAACACTTTTCACATTCTCCCATGCAACTCGGCTGCTAGACCTCCTTTCATGCAGAATCTTAAGGTCCTAGCTCATGTCCAAGGCACCAAAGCCAGCTAAAAAGTCAATGATCGATACCTAAAACTTGTATTGTACTACTTCTTACTGGCTATTACATCAACTTAGAAGGTTCATCTGTGTATTACTATGGTGCTTTTAGTGTCTCCGGATACCGCAACACGCGACATAGCTTAGCAGACGATAAGTACAACCGTTTCAGACAGAAGAGCAGCCAATGCGGCGATCTGGCTTTAAGTCGATTCGATAACAAATGACGAAAACGGACGGATTTCTCATGTTTTCACTACATATGAACACTTTTCACATTCTCCCGTGCAACTCGGCTGCTAGTCCTCCTTTCATGCAGAATCTTAAGGTCGTAGCTCATGTCCAAGGCACCAAAGCCAGCTAAAAAGTCATTAATCGAAACCTAAAACTTTAATTGTACTACTTCTTACTGGCTATTACATCAACTTAGAAGTTTCATCTGTGTTCTACTATGGTGCTTTTAGTGTCTCCTTATACCGCAGCACGCGACATAGCTTTGCAGACGATAAGTACAACCGTTTCAGGGAGGAGAGCGGCCAATGTGACGATCTGGCTTTAAGTCGATTCGATAACAAATCACGAAAACGGACGGATTTCTCAGGTTTATACTACATGTGAACACTTTTCACATTCTCCCGCGCAACTCGGCTGCTAGTCCTCCTTTCACGCAGAATCTTAAGGTACTAGCTCATATCCAAGGCACCAAAGCCAGCTAAAAAATCAATAATCGATACCTAAAACTTGAATTGTACTACTTCTTACTGGCTATTACATCAACTTAGAGGCTTCATCTGTGTTCTACTATGGCGCTTTTAGTGTCTCCACATACTGCAGCACGCGACATAGCTTTGCAGACGATAAGTACGACCGTTTCAGAGAGAAGAGCGGCCAATGTGACGATCTGGCTCTAAGTCGATTCGATAACAAATCACGAAAACGGACGGATTTCTCAGGTTTTTACTACATATGAACACTTTTCACATTCTCCCGTGCAACTCGGCTGCTAGTCCTCCTTTCATTCAGAATCTTAAGGTCCTAGCTTATGTCCAAGTCACCAAAGCCAGCTAAAAAGTCAATAATCGTTACCTAATACTTGAATTGTAATACTTCTTACTTGCTATTACTTCAACTTAGAAGCTTCATCTGTGTCCTACTATGGTGCTTTTAGTGTCTCCGAATACCGCAGCACGCGACATAGCTTTGCAGACGATAAGTACAACCGTTTCAGACAGAAGAGCGGCCAATGTGACGATCTGGCTTTGAGTCGATTCGATAACAAATGACGAAAACGGACGGATTTCCTATGTTTTTACTACATATGAACACTTTTCACATTCTCCCGTGCAACTCGGCTGCTAGTCCTCCTTTCATGCAGAATCTTAAGGTCCTAGCTCATGTCCAAGGCACCAAAGCCAGCTAAAAAGTCATTAATCGTTACCTAATACTTTAATTGTACTACTTCTTACTGGCTATTACATCAACTTAAAAGCTTCATCCGTGTTCTACTATGGTGCTTTTAGTGTCTCCGCATACGGCAACACGCGACATATCTTTGCAGACGATAAGGACAACCGTTTCAGAGAGAATAGCGGCCAATGTGACGATCTGGCTTTGAGTCGATTCGTTAACAAATGACGAAAACGGACGGATTTCTCAGGTTTTTACTACATATGAACTCTTTTCACATTCTCCCATGCAACTCGGCCGCTAGTCCTCCTTTCATGCAGAATCTTAAGGTCCTAGCTCATGTCAAAGGCACCAAAGCCAGGTAAAAAGTCAATAATCGATACCTAAAACGTGAATTGTACTACTTCTTACTGGCTATTACATCAACTTAGAAGCTTCATGTGTGTTCTACTATTGTGCTTTTAGTGTCTCCGCACACCGCTGCACGCGACATAGCTTTGCAGACAATAAGTACAACCGTTTCAGAGAGAAGAGCGGCCAATACGACGATCTGGCTTTAAGTCCATTCGAAAACAAATGACGAAAAAGGACGGATTTCATAGGTTTTTACTACTTATGAACACTTTTCACATTCTCCCGTGCAACTCGGCTGCTAGTCCTCCTTTCATGCAGAATCATAAGGTCCTAGCTCATGTCCAAGGCACCAAAGCCAGCTAAAAAGTCAATAATCGATACCTAAAACTTGAATTGTACTACTTCTTACTGGCTATTACATCAACTTAGAACGTTCATCTGTATTCTTCTATGGTGCTTTTAGTGTCTCCGCATACCGCAGCACGCGAAATAGCTTTGCAGACGATAAGTACAACCGTTTCAGAGAGAAGAGCGGCCAATGTGACGATCTGGCTTTAAGTCGATTCGATAACAAATGACGAAAACGGACGGATTTCTCAGGTTTTTACTACATATGAACACTTTTCACATTCAACAATGCAACTCGGCTGCTAGTCCTCCTTTCATGGAGAATCTTAAGGTCCTAGCTCATGTCCAAGGCACCAAAGCCAGCTAAAAAGTCAATAATCGATACCTAAAACTTAAATTGTACTACTTCTTACTTGCTATTACTTCAACTTAGAAGCTTCATCTGTGTACTACTATATTGATTTTAGTGTCTCCGGATACCGCAGCACGCGACATAGCTTTGCAGACGATAAGTACAACCGTTTCAGGGAGAAGAGCGGCCAAAGTGACGATCTGGCCTTAAGTCGATTCGATAACAAATGACGAAAACGGACGGGTTTCTCAGGTTTTTACTACATATGAACACTTTTCACATTCTCCCGTGCAACTCGGCTGCTAGTCCTCCTTTCATGCAGAATCTTAAGGTCCTAGCTCATGTCCAAGGCACCAAAGCCAGCTAAAAAGTCAATAATCGATACCTAAAACTTGAATTGTACTTCCTCTTACTGGCTATTACATCAACTTAGAAGCATCATGTGTGTTCTACTATGGTGCTTTTAGTGTCTCCGCATACCGCAGCACGCCACATAGTTTTGTCGACGATAAGTACAACCGTTTCATAGAGATGAGCGGCCAATGTGACGATCTGGCTTTAAGTCGAATCGAGAACAAAAGACGAAAACGGACGGATTTCTCAGGTTTTTACTACATATGAACACTTTTCACATTCTCCCATGCAACTCGGCTGCTAGACCTCCTTTCATGCAGAATCTTAAGGTCCTAGCTCATGTCCAAGGCACCAAAGCCAGCAAAAAGTCAATAATCGATAACTAATACTTGTATTGTACTACTTCTTACTGTCTATTACATCAACTTAGAAGGTTCATCTGTGTATTACTATGGTGCTTTTAGTGTCTCCGGATACCGCAACACGCGACATAGCTTAGCAGACGATAAGTACAACCGTTTCAGACAGAAGAGCGGCCAATGCTGCGATCTGACTTTAAGTCGCTTCGATAACAAATGACGAAAACGGACAGATTTCTCAGGTTTCTACTACATATGAACACTTTTCACATTCTCCCGTGCAACTCGGCTGCTAATCCTCCTTTCATGCAGAATCTTAAGGTCCTAGCTCAAGTCCAAGGCACCAAAGCCAGCTAAAAAGTCAATAATCGATACCTAAAACTTTAATTGTACTACTTCTTACTGGCTATTACATCAACATAGAAGTTTCATCTGTGTTCTACTACGGTGCTTTTAGTGTCTCCTCATACCGCAGCACGCGACATAGCTTTGCAGACGATAAGTACAACCGTTTCAGGGAGAAGAGCGTCCAATGTGACGATCTGGCTTTAAGTCGATTCGATAACAAATGACGAAAACGGACGGATTTCTCAGGTTTTTACTACATATGAACACTTTTCACATTCTCCCGTGCAACTCGGCTGCTAGTCCTCCTTTCATGCAGAATCTTAAGGTCCTAGCACATGTCCAAGGCACCAAAGCCAGGTAAAAAGTCAATAATCGATACCTAAAACGTGAATTGTACTACTTCTTACTGGCTATTACATCAACTTAGAAGCTTCATGTGTGTTCTACTATGGTGCTTTTAGTGTCTCCGCATACCGCAGCACGCGACATAGCTTTGCAGACGATAAGTACAACCGTTTCAGAGAGAAGAGCGGCCAATATGACGATCTGGCTTTAAGTCGATTCGAAAACAAATGACGAAAACGGACGGATTTCAAAGGTTTTTACTACATATGAACACTTTTCACATTCTCCCGTGCAACTCGGCTGCTAGTCCTCCTTTCATGCAGAATCATAAGGTCGTAGCTCATGTCCAATGCACCAAAGCCAGCTAAAGAGTCAATAATCGATGCCTAAAACTTAAATTGTACTACATCTTACTGGCTATTACATCAACTTAGAAGGTTCATCTGTGTTCTTCTATGGTGCTTTTGATGTCTCCGCATACCGCAGCACGCGAAATAGCTTTGCAGACGATAAGTACAACCGTTTCAGAGAGAAGAGCGGCCAATGTGACGATCTGGCTTTGTGTCGATTCGATAACAAATGACGAACATGGTCGGATTTCTTAGGTTTGTGCTACATATGAACACTTTTCACATTCTCCCGTGCAACTCGGCTGCTAGTCCTCCTTTCATGCAGATTCATAAGGTCCTAGCTCATGTCCAATGCACCAAAGCCAGCTAAAGAGTCAATAATCGATACCTAAAACTTAAATTGTACTACATCTTACTGGCTATTACATTAACTTAGTAGTTTCATCTGTGTTCTACTACGGTGCTTTTAGTGTCTCCGCATACCGCAGCACGCTACATAGCTTTGCAGACGATAAGTACAACAGTTTCAGAGAGAAGAGCGGCAATTGTGACGATCTGGCTTTAAGTCGATTCTATAACAAGTGACGAAAACGGACGGATTTCTCAGGTTTTTACTACATATGAATACTTTTCACATTCTGCCATGAACTCGGCTGCTAGTCCTCCTTTCATGCAGAATCTTAAGGTCCTAGCACGTGTCCAAGGCACCAAAGCCACCTAAAAAGTCAATAATCGATACCTAAAACTTAAATTGTACTACTTCTCACTGGCTATTACTTCTACTTAGAAACTTCATCTGTGTACTAATATATTGATTTTAGTGTCTCCGGATACCGCAGCACGCGACATAGCTTTGCAGACGATAAGTACAACCGTTTCAGGGAGAAGAGCGGCCAATGTGACGATATGGCTTTCTGTCGATTCGATTACAAATGACGAACACGGACGGATTTCTTAGGTTTTTACTACATATGAACACTTTTCACATTCTCCCGTGCAACTCGGCTGCTAGTCCTCCTTTCATGCAGATTCTTAAGGTCCTAGCTCATGTCCAAGGCACCAAAGCCAGCTAAAAAGTCAATAATCGATACCTAAAACTTGAATTGTACTACTCCTTACTTGCTATTACATCAACTTAGAAGCTTCATCTGTGTCCTACTATGGTGCTTTTAGTGTCTCCGAATACCGCAGCACGCGACATAGGTTTGCAGACGATAAGTACAACCGTTTCAGACAGAAGAGCGGCCAATGTGACGATCTGGCTTTGAGACGATTCGATAACAAATGACGAAAACGGACTGATTTCTCAGGTTTTTACTACATATGAACACTTTTCACATTCTCCCGTGCAACTCGGCTGCTAGTCCTCCTTTCATGCAGAATCTTAAGGTCCTAGCTCATGTTTAAGGCACCAAAGCCAGCTAAAAAGTCAATAATCTATACCTAAAACTTGAATTGTACTACTTCTTACTGGCTATTACATCAACTTAGAAGCTTCATGTGTGTTGTACTATGGTGCTTTTAGTGTCTCCGCATACCGCAGCACGCGACATAGCTTTGCAGACGATAAGTACAACCGTTTCAGAGAGAAGAGCGGCCAATATGACGATCTGGCTTTAAGTCGATTCGAAAACAAATGACGAAAACGGTCGGATTTCAAAGGTTTTTACTACATATGAACACTTTCACATTCTCCCGTGCAACTCGGCTGCTAGTCCTCCTTTCATGCAGATTCATAAGGTCCTAGCTCATGTCCAAGACATCAAAGCCAGCTAAAAAGTCAATAATCGATACCTAAAACTTGAATTGTACTCCTTCTTACTGGCTATTACATCAACTTAGAAGGTTCATCTGTATTCTTCAATGGTGCTTTTAGTGTCTCCGCATACCGCAGCACGCGAAATAGCTTTGCAGACGATAAGTACAACCGTTTCAGAGAGAAGAGCGGCCAATGTGACGATCTGGTTTTGTGTCGATTCGATAACAAATGACGAACACGGACGGTTTTCTTAGGTTTGTGCTACATATGAACACTTTTCACATTCTCCCGTGCAACTCGGCTGCTGGTCCTCCTTTCATGCAGATTCTTAAGGTCGTAGCTCGTGTCCAAGGAACCAAAGCAAGCTAAAAAGTCAATAATCGATACCTAAAACTTAAATTGTACTACTTCTTACTGGCTATTACTTCAACTTAGAAACTTCATCTGTGTACTACTATATTGATTTTAGTGACTCCGGATACCGCAGCACGCGACATAGCTTTGCAGACGATAAGTACAACCGTTTCAGGGAGAAGAGCGGCCAATGTGACGATCTGGCTTTAAGTCAGTTCGATAACAAATGACGAAAACGGACGGGTTTCTCAGGTTTTTACTACATATGAACACTTTTCACATTCTCCCGTGCAACTCGGCTGCTGGTCCAACTTTCATGCAGAATCTTATGGTCCTAGCTCATGTCCAAGGCACCAAAGCCAGCTAAAAAGTCAATAATCGATACCTAAAACTTGAATTGTACTACCTCTTACTGGCTATTACATCAACTTAGAAGTTTCATCTGTGTTCTACTATGGTGCTTTTAGTGTCTCCGCATACCGCAGCACGCGACATAGCTTTGCAGACGATAAGTACAACCGTTTCAGGGAGAAGAGCGGCCAATGTGACGATCTGGCTTTAAGTCGATTCGATAACAAATGACGAGAACGGACGGATTTCTCAGGTTTTTACTACATATGAACACTTTTCACATTCTCCCGTGCAACTCGGCTGCTAGTCCTCCTTTCATGCAGAATCTTAAGGTCCTAGCTCATGTCCAAGGCACCAAAGCCAGCTAAAAAGTCAATAATCGATACCTAAAACTTGAATTGTACTACTTCTTACTGGCTATTACATCAACTTAAAAGCTTCATCTGTGTTCTACTATGGTGCTTTTAGTGTCTCCGCATACCGGAACACGAGACATAGCTTTGCAGACGATAAGTACAACCGTTTCAGAGAGAAGAGCGGCCAATGTGGCGATCTGGCTTTGAGTCGATTCGATAACATATGACGAAAACGGACGGATTTCTCAGGTTTTTACTACATATGAACACTTTTCACATACTCCCATGCAACGCGGCTGCTAGTCCTCCTTTCATGGAGAATCTTAAGGTCCTAGCTCAAGTCCAAGGCACCAAAGCCAGCTAAAAAGTCAATAATCGATACCTAAAACTTTAATTGTACTACTTCTTACTGGCTATTACATCAACTTAGAAGTTTCATCTGTGTTCTACTATGGTGCTTTTGGTGTCTCCTCATACCGCAGCACGCCACATAGCTTTGCAGACGATAAGTACAACCGTTTCAGGGAGAAGAGCGTCCAATGTGACGATCTGGCTTTAAGTCGATTCGATAACAAATCACGAAAACGGACGGATTTCTCAGGTTTTTACTACATATGAACACTTTTCACATTCTCCCGTGCAACTCGGCTGCTAGTCCTCCTTTCATGCAGATTCTTAAGGTCCTAGCTCATGTCCAAGGCACCAAAGCCAGCTAAAAAGTCAATAATCGATACCTAAAACTTTAATTGTACTACTTCTTACTGGCTATTACATCAACTTAGAAGTTTCATCTGTGTTCTACTATGGTGCTTTTAGTGTCTCCTCATACCGCAGCACGCGACATAGCTTTGCAGACGATAAGTACAACCGTTTCAGGGAGAAGAGCGGCCAATGTGACGATCTGGCTTTAAGTCGATTCGATAACAAATCACGAAAACGGACGGATTTCTCAGGTTTATACTACATGTGAACACTTTTCACATTCTCCCGTGCAACTCGGATGCTAGTCCTCCTTTCACGCAGAATCTTAAGGTCCTAGCTCATATCCAAGGCACCAAAGCCAGCTAAAAAATCAATAATCGATACCTAAAACTTGAATTGTACTACTTCTTACTGGCTATTACATCAACTTAGAGGCTTCATCTGTGTTCTACTATGGCGCTTTTAGTGTCCCCACATACCGCAGCACGCGACATAGCTTTGCAGACGATAAGTACGACCGTTTCAGAGAGAAGAGCGGCCAATGTGACGATCTGGCTCTAAGTCGATTCGATAACAAATCACGAAAACGGACAGATTTCTCAGGTTTTTACTACATATGAACACTTTTCACATTCTCCCGTGCAACTCGGCTGCTAGTCCTCCTTTCATTCAGAATCTTAAGGTCCTAGCTCATGTCCAAGGCACCAAAGCCAGCTAAAAAGTCAATAATCGATACCTAATACTTGAATTGTACTACTTCTTACTTGCTATTACATCAACTTAGAAGCTTCATGTGTGTCCTACTATGGTGCTTTTAGTGTCTCCGATTACCGCAGCACGCGACATAGCTTTGCAGACGATAAGTACAACCGTTTCAGACAGAAGATCTGGCTTTGAGTCGATTCGATAACAAATGACGAAAACGGACGGATTTCCTATGTTTTTACTACATATGAACACTTTTCACATTCTCCCGTGCAACTCGGCTGCTAGTCCTCCTTTCATGCAGAATCTTAAGGTCCTAGCTCATGTTTAAGGCACCATAGCCAGCTAAAAAGTCAATAATCTATACCTAATACTTGAATTGTACTACTTCTTACTGGCTATTACATCAACTTAAAAGCTTCATCTGTGTTCTACTATGGTGCTTTTAGTGTCTCCGCATACGGCAACACGCGACATATCTTTGCAGACGATAAAGACAACTGTTTCAGAGAGAAGAGCGGCCAATGTGACGATCTGGATTGAGTCGATTCGTTAACAAATGACGAAAACGGACGGATTTCTCAGGTTTTTACTACATATGAACTCTTTTCACATTCTCCCATGCAACTCGGCCGCTAGTCCTCCTTTCATGGAGAATCTTAAGGTCCTAGCTCATGTCAAAGGCACCAAAGCCAGCTAAAAAGTCAATAATCGATACCTAAAACGTGAATTGTACTACTTCTTACTGGCTATTACATCAACTTAGAAGCTTCATGTGTGTTCTACTATGGTGCTTTTAGTGTCTCCGCACACCGCTGCACGCGACATAGCTTTGCAGACAATAAGTACAACCGTTTCAGAGACAAGAGCGGCCAATATGACGATCTGGCTTTAAGTCCATTCAAAAACAAATGACGAAAACGGACGGATTTCAAAGGTTTTTACTACATATGAACACTTTTCACATTCTCCCGTGCAACTCGGCTGCTAGTCCTCCTTTCATGCAGAATCATAAGGTCCTAGCTCATGTCCAAGGCACCAAACCCAGCTAAAAAGTCAATAATCGATACCTAAAACTTGAATTGTACTACTTCTTACTGGCTATTACATCAACTTAGAAGGTTCATCTGTATTCTTCTATGGTGCTTTTAGTGTCTCCGCATACCGCAGCACGCGAAATAGCTTTGCAGACGATAAGTACAACCGTTTCAGAGAGAAGAGCGGCCAACGTGACGATATGGCTTTAAGTCGATTCGACAACAAATGACGAAAACGGACGGATTTCTCAGGTTTTTACTACATATGAACACTTTTCACATTCTCCCATGAACTCGGCTGCTAGTCCTCCTTTCATGCAGAATCTTAACGTCCTAGCTCATGTCCAAGGCAACAAAGCCAGCTAAAAAGTCAATAATCGATACCTAAAACTTTAATTGTACTACTTCTTACTGGCTATTACATCAACTTAGAAGTTTCATCTGTGTTCTACTATGGTGCTTTTAGTGTCTCCGCATACCGCAGCACGCGACATAGCTTTGCAGACGATAAGTACAACCGTTTCAGGGAGAAGAGCGGCCAATGTGACGATCTGGCTTTAAGTCGATTCGATAACAAATGACGAGAACGGACGGATTTCTCAGGTTTTTACTACATATGAACACTTTTCACATTCTCCCGTGCAACTCGGCTGCTAGTCCTCCTTTCATGCAGAATCTTAAGGTCCTAGCTCATGTCCAAGACACCAAAGCCAGCTAAAAAGTCAATAATCGATACCTAAAACTTGAATTGTACTACTTCTTACTGGCTATTACATCAACTTAAAAGCTTCATCTGTGTTCTACTATGGTGCTTTTAGTGTCTCCGCATACCGGAACACGAGACATAGCTTTGCAGACGATAAGTACAACCGTTTCAGAGAGAAGAGCGGCCAATGTGGCGATCTGGCTTTGAGTCGATTCGATAACATATGACGAAAACGGACGGATTTCTCAGGTTTTTACTACATATGAACACTTTTCACATACTCCCATGCAACTCGGCTGCTAGTCCTCCTTTCATGCAGAATCTTAAGGTCCTAGCTCAGGTCCAAGGCACCAAAGCCAGCTAAAAAGTCAATAATCGATACCTAAAACTTTAATTGTACTACTTCTTACTGGCTATTACATCAACTTAGAAGTTTCATCTGTGTTCTACTATGGTGCTTTTGGTGTCTCCTCATACCGCAGCACGCCACATAGCTTTGCAGACGATAAGTACAACCGTTTCAGGGAGAAGAGCGTCCAATGTGACGATCTGGCTTTAAGTCGATTCGATAACAAATGACGAAAACGGACGGATTTCTCAGGTTTTTACTACATATGAACACTTTTCACATTCTCCCGTGCAACTCGGCTGCTAGTCCTCCTTTCATGCAGATTCTTAAGGTCCTAGCTCATGTCCAAGGCACCAAAGCCAGCTAAAAAGTCAATAATCGATACCTAAAACTTTAATTGTACTACTTCTTACTGGCTATTACATCAACTTAGAAGTTTCATCTGTGTTCTACTATGGTGCTTTTAGTGTCTCCTCATACCGCAGCACGCGACATAGCTTTGCAGACGATAAGTACAACCGTTTCAGACAGAAGATCTGGCTTTGAGTCGATTCGATAACAAATGACGAAAACGGACGGATTTCCTATGTTTTTACTACATATGAACACTTTTCACATTCTCCCGTGCAACTCGGCTGCTAGTCCTCCTTTCATGCAGAATCTTAAGGTCCTAGCTCATGTTTAAGGCACCAAAGCCAGCTAAAATGTCAATAATCTATACCTAAAACTTGAATTGTACTACTTCTTACTGGCTATTACATCAACTTAAAAGCTTCATCTGTGTTCTACTATGGTGCTTTTAGTGTCTCCGCATACGGCAACACGCGACATATCTTTGCAGACGATAAGGACAACTGTTTCAGAGAGAAGAGCGGCCAATGTGACGATCTGGCTTTGAGTCGATTCGTTAACAAATGACGAAAACGGACGGATTTCTCAGGTTTTTACTACATATGAACTCTTTTCACATTCTCCCATGCAACTCGGCCGCTAGTCCTCCTTTCATGGAGAATCTTAAGGTCCTAGCTCATGTCCAAGGCACCAAAGCCAGCTAAAAAGTCAATAATCGATACCTAAAACGTGAATTGTACTACTTCTTACTGGCTATTACATCAACTTAGAGGCTTCATCTGTGTTCTACTATGGCGCTTTTAGTGTCCCCACATACCGCAGCACGCGACATAGCTTTGCAGACGATAAGTACGACCGTTTCAGAGAGAAGAGCGGCCAATGTGACGATCTGGCTCTAAGTCGATTCGATAACAAATCACGAAAACGGACAGATTTCTCAGGTTTTTACTACATATGAACACTTTTCACATTCTCCCGTGCAACTCGGCTGCTAGTCCTCCTTTCATTCAGAATCTTAAGGTCCTAGCTCATGTCCAAGGCACCAAAGCCAGCTAAAAAGTCAATAATCGATACCTAATACTTGAATTGTACTACTTCTTACTTGCTATTACATCAACTTAGAAGCTTCATGTGTGTCCTACTATGGTGCTTTTAGTGTCTCCGATTACCGCAGCACGCGACATAGCTTTGCAGACGATAAGTACAACCGTTTCAGACAGAAGATCTGGCTTTGAGTCGATTCGATAACAAATGACGAAAACGGACGGATTTCCTATGTTTTTACTACATATGAACACTTTTCACATTCTCCCGTGCAACTCGGCTGCTAGTCCTCCTTTCATGCAGAATCTTAAGGTCCTAGCTCATGTTTAAGGCACCATAGCCTGCTAAAAAGTCAATAATCTATACCTAATACTTGAATTGTACTACTTCTTACTGGCTATTACATCAACTTAAAAGCTTCATCTGTGTTCTACTATGGTGCTTTTAGTGTCTCCGCATACGGCAACACGCGACATATCTTTGCAGACGATAAAGACAACTGTTTCAGAGAGAAGAGCGGCCAATGTGACGATCTGGCTTTGAGTCGATTCGTTAACAAATGACGAAAACGGACGGATTTCTCAGGTTTTTACTACATATGAACTCTTTTCACATTCTCCCATGCAACTCGGCCGCTAGTCCTCCTTTCATGGAGAATCTTAAGGTCCTAGCTCATGTCAAAGGCACCAAAGCCAGCTAAAAAGTCAATAATCGATACCTAAAACGTGAATTGTACTACTTCTTACTGGCTATTACATCAACTTAGAAGCTTCATGTGTGTTCTACTATGGTGCTTTTAGTGTCTCCGCACACCGCTGCACGCGACATAGCTTTGCAGACAATAAGTACAACCGTTTCAGAGAGAAGAGCGGCCAATATGACGATCTGGCTTTAAGTCCATTCAAAAACAAATGACGAAAACGGACGGATTTCAAAGGTTTTTACTACATATGAACACTTTTCACATTCTCCCGTGCAACTCGGCTGCTAGTCCTCCTTTCATGCAGAATCATAAGGTCCTAGCTCATGTCCAAGGCACCAAACCCAGCTAAAAAGTCAATAATCGATACCTAAAACTTGAATTGTACTACTTCTTACTGGCTATTACATCAACTTAGAAGGTTCATCTGTATTCTTCTATGGTGCTTTTAGTGTCTCCGCATACCGCAGCACGCGAAATAGCTTTGCAGACGATAAGTACAACCGTTTCAGAGAGAAGAGCGGCCAACGTGACGATATGGCTTTAAGTCGATTCGACAACAAATGACGAAAACGGACGGATTTCTCAGGTTTTTACTACATATGAACACTTTTCACATTCTCCCATGAACTCGGCTGCTAGTCCTCCTTTCATGCAGAATCTTAACGTCCTAGCTCATGTCCAAGGCAACAAAGCCAGCTAAAAAGTCAATAATCGATACCTAAAACTTTAATTGTACTACTTCTTACTGGCTATTACATCAACTTAGAAGTTTCATCTGTGTTCTACTATGGTGCTTTTAGTGTCTCCGCATACCGCAGCACGCGACATAGCTTTGCAGACGATAAGTACAACCGTTTCAGGGAGAAGAGCGGCCAATGTGACGATCTGGCTTTAAGTCGATTCGATAACAAATGACGAGAACGGACGGATTTCTCAGGTTTTTACTACATATGAACACTTTTCACATTCTCCCGTGCAACTCGGCTGCTAGTCCTCCTTTCATGCAGAATCTTAAGGTCCTAGCTCATGTCCAAGACACCAAAGCCAGCTAAAAAGTCAATAATCGATACCTAAAACTTGAATTGTACTACTTCTTACTGGCTATTACATCAACTTAAAAGCTTCATCTGTGTTCTACTATGGTGCTTTTAGTGTCTCCGCATACCGGAACACGAGACATAGCTTTGCAGACGATAAGTACAACCGTTTCAGAGAGAAGAGCGGCCAATGTGGCGATCTGGCTTTGAGTCGATTCGATAACATATGACGAAAACGGACGGATTTCTCAGGTTTTTACTACATATGAACACTTTTCACATACTCCCATGCAACTCGGCTGCTAGTCCTCCTTTCATGCAGAATCTTAAGGTCCTAGCTCAGGTCCAAGGCACCAAAGCCAGCTAAAAAGTCAATAATCGATACCTAAAACTTTAATTGTACTACTTCTTACTGGCTATTACATCAACTTAGAAGTTTCATCTGTGTTCTACTATGGTGCTTTTGGTGTCTCCTCATACCGCAGCACGCCACATAGCTTTGCAGACGATAAGTACAACCGTTTCAGGGAGAAGAGCGTCCAATGTGACGATCTGGCTTTAAGTCGATTCGATAACAAATGACGAAAACGGACGGATTTCTCAGGTTTTTACTACATATGAACACTTTTCACATTCTCCCGTGCAACTCGGCTGCTAGTCCTCCTTTCATGCAGATTCTTAAGGTCCTAGCTCATGTCCAAGGCACCAAAGCCAGCTAAAAAGTCAATAATCGATACCTAAAACTTTAATTGTACTACTTCTTACTGGCTATTACATCAACTTAGAAGTTTCATCTGTGTTCTACTATGGTGCTTTTAGTGTCTCCTCATACCGCAGCACGCGACATAGCTTTGCAGACGATAAGTACAACCGTTTCAGACAGAAGATCTGGCTTTGAGTCGATTCGATAACAAATGACGAAAACGGACGGATTTCCTATGTTTTTACTACATATGAACACTTTTCACATTCTCCCGTGCAACTCGGCTGCTAGTCCTCCTTTCATGCAGAATCTTAAGGTCCTAGCTCATGTTTAAGGCACCAAAGCCAGCTAAAATGTCAATAATCTATACCTAAAACTTGAATTGTACTACTTCTTACTGGCTATTACATCAACTTAAAAGCTTCATCTGTGTTCTACTATGGTGCTTTTAGTGTCTCCGCATACGGCAACACGCGACATATCTTTGCAGACGATAAGGACAACTGTTTCAGAGAGAAGAGCGGCCAATGTGACGATCTGGCTTTGAGTCGATTCGTTAACAAATGACGAAAACGGACGGATTTCTCAGGTTTTTACTACATATGAACTCTTTTCACATTCTCCCATGCAACTCGGCCGCTAGTCCTCCTTTCATGGAGAATCTTAAGGTCCTAGCTCATGTCCAAGGCACCAAAGCCAGCTAAAAAGTCAATAATCGATACCTAAAACGTGAATTGTACTACTTCTTACTGGCTATTACATCAACTTAGAAGCTTCATGTGTGTTCTACTATGGTGCTTTTAGTGTCTCCGCACACCGCTGCACGCGACATAGCTTTGCAGACAATAAGTACAACCGTTTCAGAGAGAAGAGCGGCCAATATGACGATCTGGCTTTAAGTCCATTCAAAAACAAATGACGAAAACGGACGGATTTCAAAGGTTTTTACTACATATGAACACTTTTCACATTCTCCCGTGCAACTCGGCTGCTAGTCCTCCTTTCATGCAGAATCATAAGGTCCTAGCTCATGTCCAAGGCATCAAAGCCAGCTAAAAAGTCAATAATCGATACCTAAAACTTGAATTGTACTACTTCTTACTGGCTATTACATCAACTTAGAAGGTTCATCTGTATTCTTCTATGGTGCTTTTAGTGTCTCCGCATACCGCAGCACGCGAAATAGCTTTGCAGACGATAAGTACAACCGTTTCAGAGAGAAGAGCGGCCAACGTGACGATATGGCTTTAAGTCGATTCGACAACAAATGACGAAAACGGTCGGATTTCTCAGGTTTTTACTACATATGAACACTTTTCACATTCTCCCATGAACTCGGCTGCTAGTCCTCCTTTCATGCAGAATCTTAAGGTCCTAGCTCATGTCCAAGGCACCAAAGCCAGCTAAAAAGTCAATAATCGATACCTAAAACTTTAATTGTACTACTTCTTACTGGCTATTACATCAACTTAGAAGTTTCATCTGTGTTCTATTATGGTGCTTTTAGTGTCTCCTCATACCGCAGCACGCGACATAGCTTTGCAGACGATAAGAACGACCGTTTCAGAGAGAAGAGAGGCCAATGTGACGATCTGGCTTTAAGTCGATTCGATAACAAATGACGAAAATGGACGGATTTCTCAGGTTTTTACCACATATGAACACTTTTCACATTCTCCCGTGCAACTCGGCTGCTAGTCCTCCTTTCATGCAGAATCTTAAGGTCCTAGCACATGTCCAAGGCACCAAAACCAGGTAAAAAGTCAATAATCGATACCTAAAACGTGAATTGTACTACTTCTTACTGGCTATTACATCAACTTAGAAGCTTCATGTGTGTTCTACTATGGTGCTTTTAGTGTCTCCGCATACCGCAGCACGCGACATAGCTTTGCAGACGATAAGTACAACCGTTTCAGAGGGAAGAGCGGCCAATATGACGATCTGGCTTTAAGTCGATTCGAAAACAAATGACGAAAATGGACGGATTTCAAAGGTTTTTACTACATATGAACACTTTTCACATTCTCCCGTGCAACTCGGCTGCTAGTCCTCCTTTCATGCAGAATCATAAGGTCCTAGCTCATGTCCAAGGCACCAAAGCCAGCTAAAGAGTCAATAATCCATCCCTAAAACTTAAATTGTACTACATCTTACTGGCTATTACATCAACTTAAAAGGTTCATCTGTATTCTTCTATGGTGTTTTTGATGTCTCCGCATACCGCAGCACGCGAAATAGCTTTGCAGACGATAAGTACAACCGTTTCAGAGAGAAGAGCGGCAATTGTGACGATCTGGCTTTAAGTCGATTCTATAACAAGTGACGAAAACGGACGGATTTCTCAGGTTTTTACTACATATGAACACTTTTCACATTCTCCCATGAACTCGGCTGCTAGTCCTCCTTTCATGCAGAATCTTAAGGTCCTAGCTCGTGTCCAAGGCACCAAAGCCAGCTAAAAAGTCAATAATCGATACCTAAAACTTAAATTGTACTACTTCTTACTGGCTATTACTTCTACTTAGAAACTTCATCTGTGTACTAATATATTGATTTTAGTGTCTCCGGATACCGCAGCACGCGACATAGCTTTGCAGACGATAAGTACAACCGTTTCAGGGAGAAGAGCGGCCAATGTGACGATCTGGCTTTGTGTCGATTCGATAACAAATGACGAACACGGACGGATTTCTTAGGTTTTTACTACATATGAACACTTTTCACATTCTCCCGTGCAACTCGGCTGCTAGTCCTCCTTTCATGAGGATTCTTAAGGTCCTAGCTCATGTCCAAGGCACCAAAGCCAGCTAAAAAGTCAATAATCGATACCTAAAACTTGAATTGTACTACTCCTTACTTGCTATTACATCAACTTAGAAGCTCCATCTGTGTCCTACTATGGTGCTTTTAGTGTCTCCGAATACCGCAGCACGCGACATAGGTTTGCAGACGATAAGTACAACCGTTTCAGACAGAAGAGCGGCCAATGTGACGATCTGGCTTTGAGACGATTCGATAACAAATGACGAAAACGGACGGATTTCTCAGGTTTTTACTACATATGAACACTTTTCACATTCTCCCGTGCAACTCGGCTGCTAGTCCTCCTTTCATGCAGAATCTTAAGGTCCTAGCTCATGTTTAAGGCACCAAAGCCAGCTAAAAAGTCAATAATCTATACCTAAAACTTGAATTGTACTACTTCTTACTGGCTATTACATCAACTTAAAAGCTTCATCTGTGTTCTACTATGGTGCTTTTAGTGTCTCCGCATACCGCAACACGCGACATATCTTTGCAGACGATAAGGACAACCGTTTCAGAGAGAAGAGCGGCCAATGTGACGATCTGGCTTTGAGTCGATTCGTTAACAAATGACGAAACCGGACGGATATCTCAGGTTTTTACTACATATGAACTCTATTCACATTCTCCCATGCAACTCGGCTGCTAGTCCTCTATTCATGCAGAATCTTAAGATCCTAGCTCATGTCAAAGGCACCAAAGCCAGGTAAAAAGTCAATAATCGATACCTAAAACGTGAATTGTACTACTTCTTACTGGCTATTACATCAACTTAGAAGCTTCATGTGTGTTCTACTATGGTGCTTTTAGTGTCTCCGCATACCGCAGCACGCGACATAGCTTTGCAGACGATAAGTACAACCGTTTCAGAGAGAAGAGCGGCCAATATGACGATCTGGCTTTAAGTCGATTCGAAAACAAATGACGAAAACGGTCGGATTTCAAAGGTTTTTACTACATATGAACACTTTTCACATTCTCCCGTGCAACTCGGCTGCTAGTCCTCCTTTCATGCAGATTCATAAGGTCCTAGCTCATGTCCAAGGCACCAAAGCCAGCTAAAAAGTCAATAATCGATACCTAAAACTTGAATTGTACTCCTTCTTACTGGCTATTACATCAACTTAGAAGGTTCATCTGTATTCTTCAATGGTGCTTTTAGTGTCTCCGCATACCGCAGCACGCGAAATAGCTTTGCAGACGAAAAGTACAACCGTTTCAGAGAGAAGAGCGGCCAATGTGACGATCTGGCTTTGAGTCGATTCGTTAACAAATGACGAAACCGGACGGATATCTCAGGTTTTTACTACATATGAACTCTATTCACATTCTCCCATGCAACTCGGCTGCTAGTCCTCTATTCATGCAGAATCTTAAGGTCCTAGCCCATGTCAAAGGCACCAAAGCCAGCTAAAAAGTCAATAATCGATACCTAAAACTTGAATTGTACTACTTCTTACTGGCTATTACTTCAACTTAGAAACTTCATCTGTGTACTATTATATTGATTTTAGTGTCTCCGGATACCGCAGCACGCGACATAGCTTTGCAGACGATAAGTACAACCGTTTCATAGAGAAGAGTGGCCAATGTGACGATCTGGCTTTGAGTCGATTCGATAACAAGTGACGAAAACGGACGGATTTCTCAGGTTTTTACTACATATGAACACTTTTCACATTCTCCCATGCAACTCGGCTGCTAGACCTCCTTTCATGCAGAATCTTACGGTCGTAGCTCATGTCCAAGGCACTAAAGCCAGCTAAAGAGTCAATAATCGATACCTAAAACTTAAATTGTAATACTTCTTACTGGCTATTACATCAACTTAGAAGCTTCATCTGTGTTCTACTATGGTGCTTTTAGTGTCTCCGCATACCGCATCACGCGACATAGCTTTGCAGACAATAAGTACAACAGTTTCAGAGAGAAGAGCGGCCAATGTGACGATCTGGCTTTAAGTCGATTCGATAACAAAAGACGAAAACGGACGGATTTCTCAGGTTTTTACTACATATGAACAATTTTCACATTCTCCCATGCAAGTCGGCTGCTAGTCCTCCTTTCATGCAGAATCTTAAGGTCCTAGCTCATGTCCAAGGCACCAAAGCCAGCTAAAAAGTCAATAATCGATACCTAAAACTTGAATTGTACTACTTCTTACTGCCTATTACATCAACTTAAAAGCTTCATCTGTGTTCTACTATAGTGCTTTTAGTGTCTCCGCATACCGCAACACGAGACATAGCTTTGCAGACGATAAGTACAACCGTTTCAGAGAGAAGAGCGGCAATGTGACGATCTGGCTTTGAGTCGATTCGATAACAAATGACGAAAACGGACGGATTTCTCAGGTTTTTACTACATATGAACACTTTTCACATTCTCCCGTGCAACTCGACTGCTAGTTCTCCTTTCATGCACAATCTTAAGGTCGTAGCTCTTGTCCAAGGCACCAAAGCCAGCTAAAAAGTCAATAATCGATACCTAAAACTTGAATTGTACTACTTCTTACTGGCTATTACATCAACTTAATAGCTTCATCTGTGTTCTACTATGGTGCTTTCAGTGTCTCCGCATACCGCAACACGCGACATATCTTTGCAGACGATAAGGACAACCGTTTCAGAGAGAATAGCGGCCAATGTGACGATCTGGCTTTGAGTCGATTCGTTAACAAATGACGAAAACGGACGGATTTCTCAGGTTTTTACTACATATGAACACTTTTCACCTTCTCCTGTACAACTCGGCTGCTAGTCCTCCTTTCATGCAGAATCTTAAGGTCCTAGCTCATGTCCAAATCACGAAAGAAAGCTAAGAAGTCAATAATCGATACCTAAAACTTGAATTGTACTACTTCTTACTGGCTATTACATCAACTTAGAAGCTTCATGTGTGTTCTGCTATGGTGCTTTTAGTGTCTCCGCATACCGCAGCACGCGACATAGCTTTGCAGACGATAAGTACAACCGTTTCATAGAGAAGAGCGGCCAATGTGACGATCTGGCTTTAAGTCGATTCGAGAACAAAAGACGAAAACAGACGGATTTCTCAGGTTTTTACTACATATGAACACTTTTCACATTCTCCCAGGCAACTCGGCTGCTAGACCTCCTTACGTGCAGAATCTTACGGTCGTAGCTCATGTCCAAGGCACCAAAGCCAGCTAAAGAGTCAATAATCGATACCTAAAACTTGTATTGTACTACTTGTTACTGGCTATTACATCAACTTAGAAGGTTCATCTGAGTATTACTATGGTGCTTTTAGTGTCTCCGCATTCCGCAACACGCGACATAGCTTAGCAGACGATAAGTACAACCGTTTCAGACAGAATAGCGGCCAATGCGGCGATCTGGCTTTAAGTCGATTCGATAACAAATCACGAAAACGGACAGATTTCTCAGGTTTTTACTACATATGAACACTTTTCACATTCTCCCGTGCAACTCGGCTGCTAGTCCTCCTTTCATTCAGAATCTTAAGGTCCTAGCTCATGTCCAAGGCACCAAAGCCAGCTAAAAAGTCAATAATCGATACCTAAAACTTGAATTGTACTACTTCTTACTTGCTATTACATCAACTTAGAAGCTTCATCTGTGTCCTACTATGGTGCTTTTAGTGTCTCCGAATACCGCTGCACGCGACATAGCTTTGCAGACGATAAGTACAACCGTTTCAGACAGAAGATCTGGCTTTGAGTCGATTCGATAACAAATGACGAAAACGGACGGATTTCCTATGTTTTTACTACATATGAACACTTTTCACATTCTCCCGTGCAACTCGGCTGCTAGTCCTCCTTTCATGCAGAATCTTAAGGTCCTAGCTCATGTTTAAGGCACCAAAGCCAGCTGAAAAGTCTTTAATTTATACCTAAAACTTGAATTCTACTACTTCTTACTGGCTATTACATCAACTTAAAAGCTTCATCTGTGTTCTACTATGGTGCTTTTAGTGTCTCCGCATACGGCAACACGCGACATATCTTTGCAGACGATAAGGACAACTGTTTCAGAGAGAAGAGCGGCCAATGTGACGATCTGGCTTTGAGTCGATTCGTTAACAAATGACGAAAACGGACGGATTTCTCAGGTTTTTACTACATATGAACTCTTTTCACATTCTCCCATGCAACTCGGCCGCTAGTCCTCCTTTCATGGAGAATCTTAAGGTCCTAGCTCATGTCAAAGGCACCAAAGCCAGCTAAAAAGTCAATAATCGATACCTAAAACGTGAATTGTACTACTTCTTACTGGCTATTACATCAACTTAGAAGCTTCATGTGTGTTCTACTATGGTGCTTTTAGTGTCTCCGCACACCGCTGCACGCGACATAGCTTTGCAGACAATAAGTACAACCGTTTCAGAGAGAAGAGCGGCCAATATGACGATCTGGCTTTAAGTCCATTCAAAAACAAATGACGAAAACGGACGGATTTCAAAGGTTTTTACTACATATGAACACTTTTCACATTCTCCCGTGCAACTCGGCTGCTAGTCCTCCTTTCATGCAGAATCTTAAGGTCCTAGCACATGTCCAAGGCACCAAAGCCAGGTAAAAAGTCAATAATCGATACCTAAAACGTGAATTGTACTACTTCTTACTGGCTATTACATCAACTTAGAAGCTTCATGTGTGTTCTACTATGGTGCTTTTAGTGTCTCCGCATACCGCAGCACGCAACATAGCTTTGCAGACGATAAGTACAACCGTTTCAGAGAGAAGAGCGGCCAACGTGACGATATGGCTTTAAGTCGATTCGACAACAAATGACGAAAACGGACGGATTTCTCAGGTTTTTACTACATATGAACACTTTTCACATTCTCCCATGAACTCGGCTGCTAGTCCTCCTTTCATGCAGAATCTTAAGGTCCTAGCTCATGTCCAAGGCACCAAAGCCAGCTAAAAAGTCAATAATCGATACCTAAAACTTAAATTGTACTACTTCTTACTTGCTATTACTTCAACTTAGAAGCTTCATCTGTGTACTACTATATTGATTTTAGTGTCTCCGGATACCGCAGCACGCGACATAGCTTTGCAGACGATAAGTACAACCGTTTCAGGGAGAAGAGCGGCCAATGTGACGATCTGGCTTTAAGTCGATTCGATAACAAATGACGAAAACGGACGGATTTCTCAGGTTTCTACTACATATGAACACTTTTGACATTCTCCCGTGCAACTCGGCTGCTAATCCTCCTTTCATGCAGAATCTTAAGGTCCTAGCTCAAGTCCAAGGCACCAAAGCCAGCTAAAAAGTCAATACTCGATACCTAAAACTTTAATTGTACTACTTCTTACTGGCTATTACATCAACTTAGAAGTTTCATCTGTGTTCTATTATGGTGCTTTTAGTGTCTCCTCATACCGCAGCACGCGACATAGCTTTGCAGACGATAAGAACGACCGTTTCAGAGAGAAGAGAGGCCAATGTGACGATCTGGCTTTAAGTCGATTCGATAACAAATGACGAAAATGGACGGATTTCTCAGGTTTTTACTACATATGAACACTTTTCACATTCTCCCGTGCAACTCGGCTGCTAGTCCTCCTTTCATGCAGAATCTTAAGGTCCTAGCACATGTCCAAGGCACCAAAGCCAGGTAAAAAGTCAATAATCGATACCTAAAACGTGAATTGTACTACTTCTTACTGTCTATTACATCAACTTAGAAGCTTCATGTGTGTTCTACTATGGTGCTTTTAGTGTCTCCGCATACCGCAGCACGCGACATAGCTTTGCAGACGATAAGTACAACCGTTTCAGAGAGAAGAGCGGCCAATATGACGATCTGGCTTTAAGTCGATTCGAAAACAAATGACGAAAACGGACGGATTTCAAAGGTTTTTACTACATATGAACACTTTTCACATTCTCCCGTGCAACTCGGCTGCTAGTCCTCCTTTCATGCAGAATCATAAGGTCCTAGCTCATGTCCAAGGCACCAAAGCCAGCTAAAGAGTCAATAATCCATACCTAAAACTTAAATTGTACTACATCTTACTGGCTATTACATCAACTTAGAAGGTTCATCTGTATTCTTCTATGGTGTTTTTGATGTCTCCGCATACCGCAGCACGCGAAATAGCTTTGCAGATGATAAGTACAACCGTTTCAGAGAGAAGAGCGGCCAATGTGACGATCTGGCTTTGTGTTGATTCGATAACAAATGACGAACATGGACGGATTTCTTAGGTTTGTGCTACATATGAACACTTTTCACATTCTCCCGTGCAACTCGGCTGCTAGTCCTCCTTTCATGCAGATTCATAAGGTCCTAGCTCATGACCAAGGCACCAAAGCCAGCTAAAGAGTCAATAATCGATACCTAAAACTTAAATTGTACTACATCTTACTGGCTATTACATTAACTTAGTAGTTTCATCTGTGTTCTACTATGGTGCTTTTAGTGTCTCCGCATACCGCAGCACGCGACATAGCTTTGCAGACGATAAGTACAACCGTTTCAGAGAGAAGAGCGGCAATTGTGACGATCTGGCTTTAAGTCGATTCTATAACAAGTGACGAAAACGGACGGATTTCTCAGGTTTTTACTACATATGAACACTTTTCACATTCTGCCATGAACTCGGCTGCTAGTCCTCCTTTCATGCAGAAACTTAAGGTCCTAGCTCGTGTCCAAGGCACCAAAGCCAGCTAAAAAGTCAATAATCGATACCTAAAACTTAAATTGTACTACTTCTTACTGGCTATTACTTCTACTTAGAAACTTCATCTGTGTACTAATATATTGATTTTAGTGTCTCCGGATACCGCAGCACGCGACATAGCTTTGCAGACGATAAATACAACCGTTTCAGGGAGAAGAGCGGCCAATGTGACGATCTGGCTTTGTGTCGATTCGATAACAAATGACGAACACGGACGGATTTCTTAGGTTTTTACTACATATGAACACTTTTCACATTCTCCCGTGCAACTCGGCTGCTAGTCCTCCTTTCATGAGGATTCTTAAGGTCCTAGCTCATGTCCAAGGCACAAACGCCAGCTAAAAAGTCAATAATCGATACCTAAAACTTGAATTGTACTACACCTTACTTGCTATTACATCAACTTAGAAGCTCCATCTGTGTCCTACTATGGTGCTTTTAGTGTCTCCGAATACCGCAGCACGCGGCATAGGTTTGCAGACGATAAGTACAACCGTTTCAGACAGAAGAGCGGCCAATGTGACGATCTGGCTTTGAGACGATTCGATAACAAATGACGAAAACGGACGGATTTCTCAGGTTTTTACTACATATGAACACTTTTCACATTCTCCCGTGCAAATCGGCTGCTAGTCCTCCTTTCATGCAGAATCTTAAGGTCCTAGCTCATGTTTAAGGCACCAAAGCCAGCTAAAAAGTCAATAATCTATACCTAAAACTTGAATTGTACTACTTCTTACTGGCTATTACATCAACTTAAAAGCTTCATCTGTGTTCTACTATGGTGCTTTTAGTGTCTCCGCATACCGCAACACGCGACATATCTTTGCAGACGATAAGGACAACCGTTTCAGAGAGAAGAGCGGCCAATGTGACGATCTGGCTTTGAGTCGATTCGTTAACAAATGACGAAACCGGACGGATATCTCAGGTTTTTACTACATATGAACTCTATTCACATTCTCCCATGCAACTCGGCTGCTAGTCCTCTATTCATGCAGAATCTTAAGGTCCTAGCTCATGTCCAAGGCACCAGAGCCAGCTAAAAAGTCAATAATCGATACCTAAAACTTGAATTGTACTCCTTCTTACTGGCTATTACATCAACTTAGAAGGTTCATCTGTATTCTTCAATGGTGCTTTTAGTGTCTCCGCATACCGCAGCACGCGAAATAGCTTTGCAGACGAAAAGTACAACCGTTTCAGAGAGAAGAGCGGCCAATGTGACGATCAGGTTTTGTGTCGATTCGATAACTAATGACGAACACGGACGGATTTCTTAGGTTTGTGCTACATATGAACACTTTTCACAATCTCCCGTGCAACTCGGCTGCTAGTCCTCCTTTCATGAAGATTCTTAAGGTCGTAGCTCGTGTCCAAGGAACCAAAGCAAGCTAAAAAGTCAATAATCGATACCTAAAACTTGAATTGTACTACTTCTTACTGGCTATTACTTCAACTTAGAAACTTCATCTGTGTACTATTATATTGATTTTAGTGTCTCCGGATACCGCAGCACGCGACATAGCTTTGCAGACGATAAGTACAACCGTTTCAGGGAGAAGAGCGGCCAATGTGACGATCTGGCTTTAAGTCAGTTCGATAACAAATGACGAAAACGGACGGGTTTCTCAGGTTTTTACTACATATGAACACTTTTCACATTCTCCCGTGCAACTCGGCTGCTAGTCCTCCTTTCATGCAGAATCTTATGGTCCTAGCTCATGTCCAAGGCACCAAAGCCAGCTAAAAAGTCAATAATCGATACCTAAAACTTGAATTGTACTACCTCTTACTGGCTATTACATCAACTTAGAAGTTTCATCTGTGTTCTACTATGGTGCTTTTAGTGTCTCCGCATACCGCAGTACGCGACATAGCTTTGCAGACGATAAGTACAACCGTTTCATAGAGAAGAGCGGCCAATGTGACGATCTGGCTTTGAGTCGATTCGATAACAAGTGACGAAAACGGACGGATTTCTCAGGTTTTTACTACATATGAACACTTTTCACATTCTCCCGTGCAACTCGACTGCTAGTTCTCCTTTCATGCAGAATCTTAAGGTCGTAGCTCTTGTCCAAGGCACCAAAGCCAGCTAAAAAGTCAATAATCGATACCTAAAACTTGAATTGTACTACTTCTTACTGGCTATTACATCAACTTAGAAGGTTCATCTGTATTCTTCTATGGTGCTTTTAGTGTCTCCGCATACCGCAGCACGCGAAATAGCTTTGCAGACGGTAAGTACAACCGTTTCATAGAGAAGAGCGGCCAATGTGACGATCTGGCTTTAAGTCGATTCGAGAACAAAAGACGAAAACAGACGGATTTCTCAGGTTTTTACTACATATGAACACTTTTCACATTCTCCCATGCAACTCGGCTGCTAGACCTCCTTACGTGCAGAATCGTACGGTCGTAGCTCATGTCCAAGGCACCAAAGCCAGCTAAAGAGTATATAATCGATACCTAAAACTTGAATTGTACTACAACTTACTGGCTATTACATCAACTTAGAAGGTTCATCTGTATTCTTCTATGGTGCTTTTGATTTCTCCGCATACCGCAGCACGCGAAATAGCTTTGCAGACGATAAGTACAACCGTTTCAGAGAGAAGAGCGGCCAATGTGACGATCTGGCTTTAAGTCGATTCTATAACAAGTGACGAAAACGAACGGATTTCTCAGGTTTTTACTACATATGAACACTTTTCACATTCTCCCATGAACTCGACTGCTAGTCATCCTTTCATGCAGAATCTTAAGGTCCTAGCTCGTGTCCGAGGCACCAAAGCCAGCTAAAAAGTCAATAATCGATACCTAAAACTTAAATTGTACTACTTATTACTGGCTATTACTTCAACTTAGAAACTTCATCTGTGTACTACTATATTGATTTTAGTGTCTCCGGATACCGCAGCACGCGACATAGCTTTGCAGACGATAAGTACAACCGTTTCAAGGAGAAGAGCGGCCAATGTGACGATCTGGCTTTGTGTCGATTCGATAACAAATGACGAACACGGACGGATTTCTTAGGTTTGTGCTACATATGAACACTTTTCACATTCTCCCGTGCAACTCGGCTGCTAGGCCTCCTTTCATGCAGATTCTTAAGGTCCTAGCTCATGTCCAAGGCACCAAAGCCAGCTAAAAAGTCAATAATCGATACCAAAAACTTGAATTGTACTACCTCTTACTGGCTATTACACCAACTTAGAAGTTTCACCTGTGTTCTACTATGGTGCTCTTAGTGTCTCCGCATACCGCAGCACGCGACATAGCTTTGCAGACGATAAGTACAACCGTTTCAGGGAGAAGAGCGGCCAATGTGACGATCTGGCTTTAAGTCGATTCGATAACAAATGACGAGAACGGACGGATTTCTCAGGTTTTTACTACATATGAACACTTTTCACATTCTCCTGTGCAACTCGGCTGCTAGTCCTCCTTTCATGCAGAATCTTAAGGTCCTAGCTCATGTCCAAGGAACCAAAGCCAGGTAAAAAGTCAATAATCGATACCTAAAACTTGAATTGTACTACTCCTTACTTGCTATTACATCAACATAGAAGCTTCATCTGTGTCCTACTATGGTGCTTTTAGTGTCTCCGAATACCGCAGCACGCGACATGGGTTTGCAGACGATAAGTACAGCCGTTTCAGACAGAAGAGCGGCCAATGTGACGATCTGGCTTTGAGACGATTCGATAACAAATGACGAAAACGGACGGATTTCTCAGGTTTTTACTACATATGAACACTTTTCACATTCTCCCGTGCAACTCGGTTGCTAGTCCTCCTTTCAAGCAGAATCTTAAGGTTCTAGCTCATGTTTAAGGCACCAAAGCCAGCTAAAAAGTCAATAATCGATACCTAAAACTTGAATTGTACTACTTCTTACTGGCTATTACATCAACTTAAAAGCTTCATCTGTGTTCTACTATGGTGCTTTTAGTGTCTCCGCATACCGCAACACGCGACATATCTTTGCAGACGATAAGGACAACCGTTTCAGAGAGAAGAGCGGCCAATGTGACGATCAGGCTTTGAGTCGATTCGTTAACAAATGACGAAAACGGACTAATTTCTCAGGTTTTTACTACATATAAACTCTTTTCACATTCTCCCATGCAACTCGGCTGCTAGTCCTCCGTTCATGCAGAATCTTAAGGTCCTAGCTCATGTCAAAGGCCGCAAAGCCAGCTAAAAAGTCAATAATCGATACCTAAAACTTGAATTGTACTACTTCTTACTGGCTATTACATCAACTTAGAAGCTTCATGTGTGTTCTACTATATAGCTTTTAGTGTCTCCGCACACCGCAGCACGCGACATAGCTTTGCAGACGATAAGTACAACCGTTTCAGAGAGAAGAGCGGCCAATATGACGATCTGGCTTTAAGTCGATTAGAAAACAAATGACGAAAACGGACGGATTTCAAATGTTTTTACTACATATGAACACTTTTCACATTCTCCCGTGCAACTCGGCTGCTAGTCCTCCTTTCATGCAGAATCATAAGGTCCTAGCTCATGTCCAAGGCACCAAAGCCAGCTAAAAAGTCAATAATCGATACCTAAAACTTGAATTGTACTACTTCTTAGTGGCTATTACATCAACTTAGAAGCTTCATGTGTGTTCTACTATGGTGCTTTTAGTGTCTCCGCACACCGCAGCACGCGACATAGCTTTGCAGACGATAAGTACAACCGTTTCAGAGAGAAGAGCGGCCAATGTGACGATCTGGCTTTGTGTCGATTCGATAACAAATGACGAACACGGACGGATTTCTTAGGTTTGTGCTACATATGAACACTTTTCACATTCTCCCGTGCAACTCGGCTGCTAGTCCTCCTTTCATGCAGATTCTTAAGGTCCTAGCTCATGTCCAAGGCACCAAAGCCAGCTAAAGAGTCAATAATCGATACCTAAAACTTAAATTGTACTACATCATACTGGCTATTACATCAACTTCGAAGTTTCATCTGTGTTCTACTATGGTGCTTTTAGTGTCTCCGCATACCGCAGCACGCGACATAGCTTTGCAGACGATAAGTACAACCGTTTCAGAGAGAAGAGCGGCCAATGTGACGATCTGGCTTTAAGTTGATTCTATAACAAGTGACGAAAACTTACGGATTTCTCAGGTTTTTACTACATATGAACACTTTTCACATTCTCCCATGAACTCGGCTGCTAGTCCTCCTTTCATGCAGAATCTTAAGGTCCTAGCTCATGTCCAAGGCACCAAAGCCAGCTAAAAAGTCAATAATCGATACCTAAAACTTGAATTGTACTACTTCTTACTGGCTATTACATCAACTTAAAAGCTTCATCTGTGTTCTACTATGGTGCTTTTTGTGTCTCCGCATACCGGAACACGAGACATAGCTTTGCAGACGATAAGTACAACCGTTTCAGAGAGAAGAGCGGCCAATGTGGCGATCTGGCTTTGAGTCGATTCGATAACAAATGACGAAAACGGACGGATTTCTCAGGTTTTTACTACATATGAACACTTTTCACATACTCCCATGCAAAGCGGCTGCTAGTCCTCCTTTCATGCAGAATCTTAAGGTCCTAGCTCATGTCCACGGCATTAAAGCCAGCTAAAAAGTCAATAATCGATACCTAAAACTTGAACTGTACTACTTCTTACTGGCTATTACATCAACTTAAAAGCTTCATCAGTGTTCTACTATAGTGCTTTTAGTGTCTCCGCATACCGCAACACGAGACATAGCTTTGCAGACGATAAGTACAACCGTTTCAGAGAGAAGAGCGGCAATGTGACGATCTGGCTTTGAGTCGATTCGATAACAAATGACGAAAACGGACGGATTTCTCAGGTTTTTACTACATATGAACACTTTTCACATTCTCCCGTGCAACTCGGCTGCTAGTCCTCCTTTCATGCAGAATCTTAAGGCCCTAGCTCATGTCCATGGCACCAAAGCCAACTAAAAAGTCAATAATCGATACCTAAAACTTGAACTGTACTACTTCTTACTGGCTATTACATCAACTTAAAAGCTTCATCTGTGTTCTACTATAGTGCTTTTAGTGTCTCCGCATACCGCAACACGAGACATAGCTTTGCAGACGATAAGTACAACCGTTTCAGAGAGAAGAGCGGCAATGTGACGATCTGGCTTTGAGTCGATTCGTTAACAAATGACGAAAACGGACGGATTTCTCAGGTTTTTACTACATATGAACACTTTTCACATTCTCCCATGCAACTCGGCTGCTAGTCCTCCTTTCATGCAGAATCTTAAGGCCCTAGCTCATGTCCATGGCACCAAAGCCAACTAAAAAGTCAATAATCGATACCTAAAACTTGAACTGTACTACTTCTTACTTGCTATTACATCAACTTAAAAGCTTTATCTGTGTTCAACTATGGTGCTTTTAGTGTCTCCGAATACCGCAGCAAGCGACATAGCTTTGCAGACGATAAGTACAACCGTTTCAGAGAGAAGAGCGGCCAATGTAACGATCTGGCTTTAAGTCGATTCGATAACAAATGACGAAAACTTACGGATTTCAAAGGTTCTTACTACATATGAACACTTATCACATTCTCCCATGCAAGTTGATTGCTAGTCCTCCTTTCATGCAGAATCTTAAGGTCCTAGCTCATGTCAAAGGCACCAAAGCCAGCTACAAAGTCAATAATCGATACCTAAAACTTGAATTGTACTACTTCTTACTGGCTATTACATCAACTTAGAAGTTTCATCTGTGTTCTACTATGGTGATTTTAGTGTCTCCGCATACTGCAGCACGCGACATTGCTTTGCAGACGATAAGTACAGCCGCTTCAGTGAGAAGAGCGGCCAATATGACGACCTGGCTTTAAGTCGATTCGATAACAAATGACGAAAACGGACGGATTTCAAAGGTTTTTACTACATATGAACTCTATTCACATTCTCCCATGCAACTCGGCTGCTAGTCCTCCTTTCACGCAGAATCTGAAGGTCCTAGCTCATGTCCAAGTCACCAAAGCCAGCTAAAAAATCAATAATCGGTACATAAAACTTGAATTGTACTACTTCTTACTGGCTATTACATCAACTTAGGAGCTTCATCTGTGTTCTACTATGGTGCTTTTAGTGTCTCCACATACCGCTGCACGCGACATAGCTTTGCAGACGATAAGTACAACCGTTTCAGAGAGAAGAGCGACCAATGTAACGATCTGGCTTTAAGTCGATTCGATAACAAATGACGAAAACTTACGGATTTATCAGGTTTTTACTACATATGAACACTTTTTACATTCTCCCGTGCAACTCGGCTGCTAGTCCTCCTTTCATGCAGAATCTTAAGGTCCTAGCTCATGTCCAAGGCACCAAAGCCAGCTAAAAAGTCAATAATCGATACCTAAAACTTGAATTGTACTACATCTTACTGGCTATTACATCAACTTAGAAGTTTCATCTGTGTTCTACTATGGTACTTTTAGTGTCTCCGCATACAGCAGCACGCGACATAGCTTTGCAGACGATGAGTACAACCGTTTCAGGGAGAAGAGCGGCCAATGTGACGATCTGGCCTTAAGTCGATTCGATAACAAATAACGAAAACGGACGGATTTCTCAGGTTTTTACTACATATGAACACTTTTCACATTCTCCCGTGCAACTCGGCTGGTAGTCCTCCTTTCATGCAGAATCTGAAGGTCCTAGCTCATGTCCAAGGCACCATAGCCAGCTAAAAAGTCAATAATCGATACCTAAAACTTGAATTGTACTACTTCTTACTGGCTATTACATCAACTTAGAAGTTTCATCTGTGTTCTACTATGGTGCTTTTAGTGTCTCCGCATAGCGCAGCACGCGACACAGCTTTGCAGACGATGAGTACAACCGTTTCAGGGAAAAGAGCGTCCAATGTGACGATCTGGCTTTAAGTCGATTCGATAACAAATGACGAAAACGGAAGGATTTCTCAGGTTTTTACTACATATGAACACATTTCACATTCTCCCGAGCAACTTGGCTGCTAGTCCTCCCCTCATGCAGAATCTTAAGGTCCTAGCTCATGTCCAAGGCACCAAAGCCAGCTAAAAAATCAATAATCGATACCTAAAACATGAATTGTACTACTTCTTACTTGCTATTACATCAACTTAGAAGCTTCATCTATGTCCTACTATGGTGCTTTTAGTGTCTCCGAATACCGCAGCACGCGACATACCTTTGCAGACGATAAGTACAAACGTTTCAGAGAGAAGAGCGGCCAATGTAACGATCTGGCTTTAAGTCGATTCGATAACAAATGACGAAAACTTACGGATTTCTCAGGTTTTTACTACATATGAACACTTTTCACATTCTCCCGTGCAACTCGGCTGCTAGTCCTCCTTTCATGCAGAATCTTAAGGTCCTAGCTCATGTCCAAGGCACCAAAGCCAGCTAAAAAGACAATAATCGATACCTAAAACTTGAATTGTACTATTTCTTACTGGCTATTACATCATCATAGAAGCTTCATCTGTGTTCTACTATGGTGCCTTTAGTGTCTCCGCATAACGCAGCACGCGACATAGCTTTGCAGACGATAAGTACAATAGTTTTAAAGAGAACAACGGCCATTGTGACGATCTGGCTTTAAGTCGATTCGATAACAAATGACGAAAACTTACGGATTTCTCAGGTTTTTACTACATATGAACACTTTTCACATTCTCCCATGCAACTCGGCTGCTAATCCTCCTTTCATGCAGAATCTTAATGTCCTAGCTCATGTCCAAGGCACCAAAGCCAGCTAAAAAGTCAATAATCGATACCTAAAACTTGAATTGCACTACTTCTTACTGGCTATTACATCAGCTTAGAAGCTTCATCTGTGTTCTACTATGGTGCTTTTAATGTCTCTGCATACCGCAGCACGCGACATAGCTTTGCAGACGATAAGTACAACCGTTTCAGAGAGAAGAGCGACCAATGTAACGATCTGGCTTTAAGTCGATTCGATAACAAATGACGAAAACTTACGGATTTCTCAGGTTTTTACTACATATGAACACTTTTCACATTCTCCCGTGCAACTCGGCTGCTATTCCATCTTTCATGCAGAATCTTAAGGTCCTAGCTCATGTCCAAGGCACCAAAGCCAGTTAAAAAGTCAATAATCGATACCTAAAACTTGAATTGTACTACATCTTACTGGCTATTACATCAACTTAGAAGTTTCATCTGTGCTCTACTATGGTACTTTTAGTGTCTCCGCATACAGCAGCACGCGACATAGCTTTGCAGACGATGAGTACTACCGTTTCAGGGAGAAGAGCGGCCAATGTGACGATCTGGCCTTAAGTCGATTCGATAACAAATAACGAAAACGGACGGATTTCTCAGGTTTTTACTACATATGAACACTTTTCACATTCTCCCGTGCAACTCGGCTGGTAGTCCTCCTTTCATGCAGAATCTGAAGGTCCTAGCTCATGTCCAAGGCACCATAGCCAGCTAAAAAGTCAATAATCGATACCTAAAACTTGAATTGTACTACTTCTTACTGGCTATTACATCAACTTAGAAGTTTCATCTGTGTTCTACTATGGTGCTTTTAGTGTCTCCGCATAGCGCAGCACGCGACACAGCTTTGCAGACGATGAGTACAACCGTTTCAGGGAAAAGAGCGTCCAATGTGACGATCTGGCTTTAAGTCGATTCGATAACAAATGACGAAAACGGAAGGATTTCTCAGGTTTTTACTACATATGAACACATTTCACATTCTCCCGAGCAACTTGGCTGCTAGTCCTCCCCTCATGCAGAATCTTAAGGTCCTAGCTCATGTCCAAGGCACCAAAGCCAGCTAAAAAATCAATAATCGATACCTAAAACATGAATTGTACTACTTCTTACTTGCTATTACATCAACTTAGAAGCTTCATCTATGTCCTACTATGGTGCTTTTAGTGTCTCCGAATACCGCAGCACGCGACATACCTTTGCAGACGATAAGTACAAACGTTTCAGAGAGAAGAGCGGCCAATGTAACGATCTGGCTTTAAGTCGATTCGATAACAAATGACGAAAACTTACGGATTTCTCAGGTTTTTACTACATATGAACACTTTTCACATTCTCCCGTGCAACTCGGCTGCTAGTCCTCCTTTCATGCAGAATCTTAAGGTCCTAGCTCATGTCCAAGGCACCAAAGCCAGCTAAAAAGACAATAATCGATACCTAAAACTTGAATTGTACTATTTCTTACTGGCTATTACATCATCATAGAAGCTTCATCTGTGTTCTACTATGGTGCCTTTAGTGTCTCCGCATAACGCAGCACGCGACATAGCTTTGCAGACGATAAGTACAATAGTTTTAAAGAGAACAACGGCCATTGTGACGATCTGGCTTTAAGTCGATTCGATAACAAATGACGAAAACTTACGGATTTCTCAGGTTTTTACTACATATGAACACTTTTCACATTCTCCCATGCAACTCGGCTGCTAATCCTCCTTTCATGCAGAATCTTAATGTCCTAGCTCATGTCCAAGGCACCAAAGCCAGCTAAAAAGTCAATAATCGATACCTAAAACTTGAATTGTACTACTTCCTACTGGCTGTTACATCAACTTAGAAGCTTCATCTGTGTTCTACTATGGTGCTTTTAGTGTCTCCGCATACCGCAGCACGCGACATAGGTTTGCAGACGATAAGTACAACGGTTTCAGACAGACGAGCGGCCAATGTGACGACCTGGCTTTAAGTCGATTCGATAACAAATGACGAAAACGGACGGATTTCTCAGGTTTTTACTACATATGAACACTTTTCACAATCTCCCGCGCAACGCGGCTGCTAGTCCTCTTTTCATGCAGAATCTTAAGGTCCTAGCTCATGTCCAAGGCACCAAAGCCACTTAAAAGTCAATAATCGATACCTAAAACTTGATTTCTACTACTTCTTACTGGCTATTACATCAACTTAGAGGCTTAATCTGTGTCCTACTATGGTGCTTTAAGTGTCTCCGAATACCGCAGCACGCGACATAGCTTTGCAGACGATAAGTACGACCGTTTCAGAGAGAAGAGCGGCCAATGTGACGATCTGGCTTTAAGTCGATTCGATAACAAATGACGAAAACGGACGTATTTCTCAGGTTTTTACTACATATAAACACTTTTCACATTCTCCCGTGCAAGTCGGCTGCAAGTCCTCCTTTCATGCACAATCTTAAAGTCCTAGCCCATGTCCTAAGCACCAAAGCCTGCTAAAAAGTCAATAATCGATACCTAAAACTTGAATTGCACTACTTCTTACTGGCTATTACATCAGCTTAGAAGTTTCATCTGTGTTCTACTATGGTGCTTTTAATGTCTCTGCATACCGCAGCACGCGACATAGCTTTGCAGACGATAAGTACAACCGTTACAGAGAGAAGAGCGGCCAATGTGACGATCTGGCTTCAAGTCGATTCGATAGCTAATGACGAAATCGAACGGATTTCTCAGGTTTTTACTACATATGAACACTTTTCACATTCTTCCGTGCAACTCGGCTGCTAGTTCTCCTTTCATGCAGAATCGTAAGGTCCTAGCTCATGTCCAAGGCTCCAAAGCCAGTTAAAAAGTCAATAATCGATACCTAAAACTTGAATTGTACTACTTCTTACTGGCTATTACATCAACTTAGAAGCTTCATCTGTGTTCTACTACGGTGCTTTTAGTGTCTCCGGATACCGCAACACGCGACATAGCTTAGCAGACGATAAGTACAACCGTTTCAGACAGAAGAGCGGTCAATGCGGCGATTTGGCTTTAAGGCGATTCGATAACAAATGACGAAAACGGACGGATTTCTCAGGTTTTTACTACATATGAACACTTTTCACATTCTCCCGTGCAACTCGGCTGCTAGTCCTCCTTTCATGCAGAATCTTAAGGTCCTAGCTCATGTCCAAGGTACCAATGCCAGCTAAAAAGTCAATAATCGATACCTAAAACTTAAATTGTACTACTTCTTACTGGCTATTACATCAACTTAGAAGTTTCATCTGTGTTCTACTATGGTGCTTTTAGTGTCTCCGCATACCGCAGCACGCGACATAGCTTTGCAGACGATGAGTACAACCGTTTCAGGGAGAAGAGCGGCCAATGTGACGATCTGTCTTTAAGTCGATTCGATAACAAATGACGAAAACGGGCGGATTTCTTAGGTTTTTACTACATATGAACACTTTTCACATTCTCCCGTGCAACTCGGCTGCTATTCCTCCTTTCATGCAGAATCTTAAGGTCCTAGCTCCTGTCCAAGGCACCAAAGGCAGCTAAAAAGTCAATAATCTATACCTAAAACTTGAATTGTACTACTTCTTACTGGCTATTACATCAACTTAGAAGTTTCATGTGTGTTCTACTATGGTGCTTTTAGTGTCTCCGCATACCGCAGCACGCGACATAGCTTTGCAGACGATAAGGACAACCGTTTCAGAGAGAAGAGCGGCCAATGTGACGATCTGGCTTCAAGTCGATTCGAGAGCTAATGACGAAATCGAACGGATTTCTCAGGTTTTTACTACATATGAACACTTTTCACATTCTCCCGTGCAACGCGGCTGCTAGTCCTCCTTTCATGCAGAATCTTAAGGCCCTAGCTCATGTCCAAAGCACCAAAGCCAGCTAAAAAGTCAATAATCGATACCTAAAACTGGAATTGTACTACTTCTTACTGGCTGTTACATCAACTTAGAAGCTTCATCTGTGTTCTACAATGGTGCTTTTAGTGTCTCCGCATACCGCAGCACCCGACATAGGTTTGCAGACGATAAGTACAACCGTTTCAGAGAGACGAGCGGCCAATGTGACGACCTGGCTCTAAGTCGATTCGATAACAAATGACGAAAACGGACGGATTTCTCAGGTTTTTACTACATATGAACGCTTTTCACATTCTCCCATGCAACTCGGCTGCTAGTCCTCCTTTCATGCACAATCTTAAGGTCCTAGCCCATGTCCAAAGCACCAAAGCCTGCTAAAATGTCAATAATCGATACCTAGAACTTGAATTGTACTACTTCTTACTGGCTATTACATCAACTTAGAAGCTTCATCTGTCTTCTACTACGGTGCTTTTTGTGTCTCCGCATAGCGCAGCACGCGACATAGCTTTGCAGACGATGAGTACAACCGTTTCAGGGAGAAGAGCGGCCAATGTGACGATCTGGCTTTAAGTCGATTCGATAACAAATGATGAAAACGGACGGATTTCTCAGGTTGTTACTACATATGAACACTTTTCACATTCTCCCGTGCAACTCGGCTGCTAGTCCTCCTTTCATGCAGAATCTTAAGGTCCTAGCTCATGTCCAAGGCACCAAAGCCAGATAAAAAGTCAATAATCGATACCTAAAACTTGAATTGTACTACTTCTTACTGGCTATTACATCAACTTAGAAGTTTCATCTGTGTTCTACTATGGTGCTTTTAGTGTCTCCGCATACCGCAGCACGCGACATAGCTTTGCAGACGATGAGTACAACCGTTTCAGGGAGACGAGCGGCCAATGTGACGATCTGTCCTTAAGTCGATTCGATAACAAATGACGAAAACGGACGGATTTCTCAGGTTTTTACTACATATGAACACTTTTCACATTCTCCCATGCAACTCGGCTGCTAGTCCTCCTTTCATGCAGAATCTTAAGGTCCTAGCTCATGTCCAAGGCACCAAAGCCAGCTAAAAAGTCAATAATCGATTCCTAAAACTTGAATGGTACTACTTCTTACTGGCTATTACATCAACTTAGAAGTTTCATCTGTGTTCTACTATGGTGCTTTTAGTGTCTCCGCATAGCGCAGCACGCGACATAGCTTTGCAGACGATGAGTACAACCGTTTCAGGGAGAGGAGCGGCCAATGTGACGATCTGGCATTAAGTCGATTCGATAACAAATGACGAAAACGAACGGATTTCTCAGGTTTTTACTACATATGAACACTTTTCACATTCTCCCGTGCAACTCGGCTGCTAGTCCTCCTTTCATGCAGAATCTGAAGGTCCTAGCTCATGTCCAAGGCACCAAAGCCAGCTAAAAAATCAATAATCGATACCTAAAACTTGAATTGTACTACTTCTCACTGGCTATTACATCAACTTAGAAGTTCCATATGTGTTCTACTATGGTGCTTTTAGTGTCTCCTGATACCTCAGCACGCGACATAGCTTTGCAGACATTAAGTACAACCGTTTCAGAGAGAAGAGCGGAAAATGTGACGATCTGGCTATAAGTCGATTCGGTAACAAATGACGAAAACGGACATATTTCTCAGGTTTTTACTACATATGAACACTTTTCACATTCTCCCGTGCAAGTCGGCTGCTAGTCCTCCTTTCATGCACAATCTTAAGGTCCTAGCCCATGTCCAAAGCACCTAAGCCTGCTAAAAAGTCAATAATCGATACCTAGAACTTGAATTGTACTACTTCTTACTGGCTATTACATCAACTTAGAAGCTTCATCTCTGTTCTATTACGGTGCTTTTAGTGTCTCCGGATACCGCAACACACGACATAGCTTAGCAGACGATAAGTACAACCTTTCAGACAGAAGAGCGGCCAATGCGGCGATCTGGCTTTAATTCGATTCGATAACAAATGACGAAAACGGACGGATTTCTCAGGCTTTTACTACATATGAACACTTTTCACATTCTCCCGTGCAAGTCGGCTGCTAGTCCTCCTTTCATGCACAATCTTAAGGTCCTAGCTCATGTCCAAAGCACCTAAGCCTGCTAAAAAGTCAATAATCGATACCTAGAACTTGAATTGTACTACTTCTTACTGGCTATTACATCAACTTAGAAGTTTCATCTGTGTTCTACTATGGTGCTTTTAGTGTCTCCGCATACCGCAGCACGCCACATAGCTTTGCAGACGATGAGTACAAATGTTTCAGGGAGAAGAGCGGCCAATGTGACGACCTGGCTTTACGTCGATTCGATAACAAATGACGAAAACGGACGGATTTCTCAGCTTTTTACTACAGATGAACACTTTTCACATTCTCCCGTTCAACTCGGCTGCTAGTCCTCCTTTCATGCAGAATCTCAAGGTCCTAGCTCATGTCCAAGGCACCAAAGTCAGCTAAAAAGTCAATAATCGATACCTAAAACTTGAATTGTATTACATTTTACAGGCTATTACATCAACTTAGAAGCTTCATCTGCCTTCTACTATGGTGCTTTTAGTGTATCCGCATACCGCAGCACGCGACATAGCTTTGCAGACGATAAATGAAACCATTGCAGACAGAAGTGCGGCCAATGAGACGATCTGGCTTTAAGTCGATTCGATAACAAATGACGAAAACGGACGGATTTCTAAGGTTTTTACTACATATGAACACTTTTCACATTCTCCCGTGCAACTTGGCTGCTAGTCCTCCTTTCATGCAGAATCTTAAGGCCCTAGCTCATGTCCAAAGCACCAAAGCCAGCTAAAAAGTCAATAATCGATACCTAAAACTGGAATTGTACTACTTCTTACTGGCTGTTACATCAACTTAGAAGCTTCATCTGTGTTCTACTATGGTGCTTTTAGTGTCTCCGCATACCGCAGCACCCGAAATAGGTTTGCAGACGATAAGTACAACCGTTTCAGAGAGACGAGCGGCCAGTGTGACGACCTGGCTCTAAGTCGATTCGATAACAAATGACGAAAACGGACGGATTTCTGAGGTTTTTACTACATATGAACGCTTTTCACATTCTCCCATGCAACTCGGCTGCTAGTCCTCCTTTCATGCACAATCTTAAGGTCCTAGCTCATGTCCAAGGCACCAAAGCCAGCTAAAAAGTCAATAATCGATACCTAAAACTTGAATTGTACTACTTCTTACTGGCTATTACATCAACTTAGAAGTTTCATCTGTGTTCTACTATGGTGCTTTTAGTGTCTCCGCATACCGCAGCACGCGACATAGCTTTGCAGACGATGAGTACAACCGTTTCAGGGAGAAGAGCGGCCAATGTCACGATCTGGCTTTAAGTCGATTCGATAACAAATGACGAAAACGGACGGATTTCTCAGGTTTTTACTACATATGAACTCTTTTCACATTCTCCCGTGCAACTCGGCTGCTAGTCCTCCTTTCATGCAGAATCTTAAGGTCCTAGCTCATGTCCAAGGCACCAAAGCCAGCTAAAAAGTCAATAATCGATACCTAAAACTTGAATTGTACTACTTCTTACTGGCTATTACATCAACTTAGAAGTTTCATCTGTGTTCTACTATGGTGCTTTTAGTGTCTCCGCATACCGCAGCACGCGACATAGCTTTGCAGACGATGAGTACAACCGTTTCAGGGAGAAGAGCGGCCAATGTGACGATCTAGCCTTAAGTCGATTCGATAACAAATGACGAAAACGGACGGATTTCTCAGGTTTTTACTACATATGAACACTTTTCACATTCTCCCGTGCAACTCGGCTGCTAGTCCTCCTTTCATGCAGAATCTTAAGGTCCTAGCTCATGTCCAAGGCACCAAAGCCAGCTAAAAAGTCAATAATCGATACCTAAAACTTGAATTGTATTACATTTTACAGGCTATTACATCAACTTAGAAGTTTCATCTGTGTTCTACTATGGTGCTTTTAGTGTCTCCGCATACCGCAGCACGCGACATAGCTTTGCAGACGATGAGTACAACCGTTTCAGGGAGAAGAGCGGCCAATGTGACGATCTGGCCTTAAGTCGATTCGATAACAAATGACGAAAACGGACGGATTTCTCAGGTTTTTACTACATATGAACACTTTTCACATTCTCCCGTGCAACGCGGCTGCTAGTCCTCATTTCATGCAGAATCTTAAGGTCCTAGCTCATGTCCAAGGCACCAAAGCCAGCTAAAAAGTCAATAATCGATACCTAAAACTTGAATTGTACTACTTCTTACTGGCTATTACATCAACTTAGAAGTTTCATCTGTGTTCTACTATGGTGCTTTTAGTGTCTCCGCATACCGCAGCACGCGACATAGCTTTGCAGACGATAAGTACAACCTTTTCAGACAGAAGAGCGGCCAATGCGGCGATCTGGCTTTAAGTCGAACCGATAACAAATGACGAAAACGGACGGATTTCTCAGCTTTTTACTACAGATGAACACTTTTCACATTCTCCCGTTCAACTAGGCTGCTAGTCCTCCTTTCATGCAGAATCTCAAGGTCCTAGCTCATGTCCAAGGCACCAAAGCCAGCTAAAAAGTCAATAATCGATACCTAAAACTTGAATTGTATTACATTTTACAGGCTATTACATCAACTTAGAAGCTTCATCTGTGTTCTACTATGGAGCTTTTAGTGTATCCGCATACCGCAGCACGAGACATACCTTTGCAGACGATAAATGAAACCATTGCAGACAGAAGTGCGGCCAATGAGACGATCTGGCTTTAAGTCGATTCGATAACAAATGACGAAAACGGACGGATTTCTCAGGTTTTATTACATATGAACACTATTCACATTCTCCCATGCAACTCGGCTGCTAGTCCTCCTTTCATGCAGAATCTTAAGGTCCTAGCTCATGTCAAAGGCACCAAAGCCAGCTAAAAAGTCAATAATCGATACCTAAAACTTGAATTGTACTACTTCTTACTGGCTATTACATCAACTTAGAAGTTTCATATGTGTTCTACTATGGTGCTTTTAGTGTCTCCTGATACCTCAGCACGCGACATAGCTTTGCAGACATTAAGTACAACCGTTTCAGAGAGAAGAGCGGCCAATGTGACGATCTGGCTTTGAGTCGATTCGATAACAAATGACGAAAACGGACGGATTTCTCAGGCCTTTACTACATATGAACACTTTTCACATTCTCCCATGCAGCTCGGCTGCTATTCCTCCTTTCATGCAGAATCTTAAGGTCCTAGCTCATGTCCAAGGCACCAAAGCCAGCTAAAAAGTCAATAATCGATATCTAAAACTTGATTTGTACTACTTCTTACTGGCTATTACAACAACTTAGAAGCTTCATCTGTGTCCTACTATGGTGCTTTAAGTGTCTCCGAATACCGCAGCACGCGACATAGCTTTGCAGACGATAAGTACAACCGTTTCAGAGAGAAGAGCGGAAAATGTGACGATCTGGCTATAAGTCGATTCGGTAACAAATGACGAAAACGGACATATTTCTCAGGTTTTTACTACATATGAACACTTTTCACATTCTCCCGTGCAACTCGGCTGCTATTCCTCCTTTCATGCTGAATCTTAAGGTCCTAGCTCATGTCCAAGGCACCACAGCCAGCTTAAAAGTCAATAATCGATACCTAAAACTTGAATTGTACTACTTCTTACTGGCTATTCCATCAACTTAGAAGTTTCATCTATGTTCTACTATGGTGCTTTTAGTGTCTCCGCATACCGCAGCACGCCACATAGCTTTGCAGACGATGAGTACAACCGTTTCAGGGAGAAGAGTGGCCAATGTGACGATCTGGCCTTAAGTCGATTCGATAACAAATGACGAAAACGGACGGATTTCTCAGGTTTTTACTACATATGAACACTTTTCACATTCTCCCGTGCAACTCGGCTGCTAGTCCTCCTTTCATGCAGAATCTTAAGGTCCTAGCTCATGTCCAAGGCACCAAAGCCAGCTAAAAAGTCAATAATCGATACCTAAAACTTGAATTGTACTACTTCTTACTGGCTATTACATCAACTTAGAAGTTTCATCTGTGTTCTACTATGGTGCTTTTAGTGTCTCCGCATAGGGCAGCACGCGACATAGCTTAGCAGACGATAAGTACAAACGTTTCAGGGATAAGAGCGGCCAATGTGACGATCTGGCTTTGAGTCGATTCGATAACAAATGACGAAAACGGACGGATTTCTCAGGCTTTTACTACATATGAACACTTTTCACATTCTCCCATGCAACTCGGCTGCTATTCCTCCTTTCATGCAGAATCTTAAGGTCCTAGCTCATGTCCAAGGCACCAAAGCCAGCTAAAAAGTCAATAATCGATATCTAAAACTTGATTTGTACTACTTCTTACTGGCTATTACAGCAACTTAGAAGCTTCATCTGTGTCCTACTATGGTGCTTTAAGTGTCTCCGAATACCGCAGCACGCGACATAGCTTTGCAGACGATAAGTACAACCGTTTCAGAGAGAAGAGCGGAAAATGTGACGATCTGGCTATAAGTCGATTCGGTAACAAATGACGAAAACGGACATATTTCTCAGGTTTTTACTACATATGAACACTTTTCACATTCTCCCGTGCAAGTCGGCAGCTGGTCCTCCTTTCATGCACAATCTTAAGGTCCTAGCCCATGTCCAAAGCACCTAAGCCTGCTAAAAAGTCAATAATCGATACCTAGAACTTGAATTGTATTACTTCTTACTGGCTATTACATCAACTTAGAAGCTTCATCTCTGTTCTATTACGGTGCTTTTAGTGTCTCCGGATACCGCAACACACGACATAGCTTAGCAGACGATAAGTACAACCTTTTCAGACAGAAGAGCGGCCAATGCGGCGATCTGGCTTTAAGTCGATTCGATAACAAATGACGAAAACGGACGGATTTCTCAGGCTTTTACTACATATGAACACTTTTCACATTCTCCCGTGCAAGTCGGCTGCTAGTCCTCCTTTCATGCACAATCTTAAGGTCCTAGCTCATGTCCAAAGCACCTAAGCCTGCTAAAAAGTCAATAATCGATACCTAGAACTTGAATTGTACTACTTCTTACTGGCTATTACATCAACTTAGAAGTTTCATCTGTGTTCTACTATGGTGCTTTTAGTGTCTCCGCATACCGCAGCACGCCACATAGCTTTGCAGACGATGAGTACAAATGTTTCAGGGAGAAGAGCGGCCAATGTGACGACCTGGCTTTACGTCGATTCGATAACAAATGACGAAAAAGGACGGATTTCTCAGCTTTTTACTACAGATGAACACTTTTCACATTCTCCCGTTCAACTCGGCTGCTAGTCCTCCTTTCATGCAGAATCTCAAGGTCCTAGCTCATGTCCAAGGCACCAAAGCCAGCTAAAAAGTCAATAATCGATACCAAAACTTGAATTGTATTACATTTTACAGGCTATTACATCAACTTAGAAGCTTCATCTGCCTTCTACTATGGTGCTTTTAGTGTATCCGCATACCGCAGCACGCGACATAGCTTTGCAGACGATGAGTACAACCGTTTCAGGAAGAGGAGCGGCCAATGTGACGATCTGGCTTTAGTCGATTCGATAACAAATGACGAAAACGGACGGATTTCTAAGGTTTTTACTACATATGAACACTTTTCACATTCTCCCGTGCAACTTGGCTGCTAGTCCTCCTTTCATGCAGAATCTTAAGGCCCTAGCTCATGTCCAAAGCACCAAAGCCAGCTAAAAAGTCAATAATCGATACCTAAAACTGGAATTGTACTAATTCTTACTGGCTGTTACATCAACTTAGAAGCTTCATCTGTGTTCTACTATGGTGCTTTTAGTGTCTCCGCATACCGCAGCACCCGACATAGGTTTGCAGACGATAAGTACAACCGTTTCAGAGAGACGAGCGGCCAGTGTGACGACCTGGCTCTAAGTCGATTCGATAACAAATGACGAAAACGGACGGATTTCTCAGGTTTTTACTACATATGAACGCTTTTCACATTCTCCCATGCAACTCGGCTGCTAGTCCTCCTTTCATGCACAATCTTAAGGTCCTAGCCCATGTCCAAAGCACCAAAGCCTGCTAAAATGTCAATAATCGATACCTAGAACTTGAATTGTACTACTTCTTACTGGCTATTACATCAACCTAGAAGCTTCATCTGTCTTCTACTACGGTGCTTTTTGTGTCTCCGCATAGCGCAGCACGTGACATAGCTTTGCAGACGATGAGTACAACCGTTTCAGGGAGAAGAGCGGCCAATGTGACGATCTGGCTTTAAGTCGATTCGATAACAAATGACGAAAACGGACGGATTTCTCAGGTTTTTACTACATATGAACACTTTTCACATTCTCCCGTGCAACTCGGCTGCTAGTCCTCCTTTCATGCAGAATCTTAAGGTCCTAGCTCATGTCCAAGGCACCAAAGCCAGCTAAAAAGTCAATAATCGATACCTAAAACTTGAATTGTACTACTTCTTACTGGCTATTACATCAACTTAGAAGTTTCATCTGTGTTCTACTATGGTGCTTTTAGTGTCTCCGCATACCGCAGCACGCGACATAGCTTTGCAGACGATGAGTACAACCATTTCAGGGAGAAGAGCGGCCAATGTGACGATCTAGCCTTAAGTCGATTCGATAACAAATGACGAAAACGGACGGATTTCTCAGGTTTTTACTACATATGAACACTTTTCATATTCTCCCGTGCAACTCGGCTGCTAGTCCTCCTTTCATGCAGAATCTTAAGGTCTTAGCTCATGTCCAAGGCACCAAAGCCAGCTAAAAAGTCAATAATCGATACCTAAAACTTGAATTGTATTACATTTTACAGGCTATTACATCAACGTAGATGCTTCTTCTGTGTTCTACTATGGTGCTTTTAGTGTATCCGCATACCGCAGCACGCGACATAGCTTTGCAGACGATAAATGAAACCATTGCAGACAGAAGTGCGGCCAATGAGACGATCTGGCTTTAAGTCGATTCGATAACAAATGACGAAAACGGACGGATTTCTCAGGTTTTATTACATATGAACACTATTCACATTCTCCCATGCAACTCGGCTGCTAGTCCTCCTTTCATGCAGAATCTTAAGGTCCTAGCTCATGTCAAAGGCACCAAAGCCAGCTAAAAAGTCAATAATCGATACCTAAAACTTGAATTGTACTACTTCTTACTGGCTATTACATCAACTTAGAAGTTTCATCTGTGTTCTACTGTGGTGCTTTTAGTGTCTCCGCATACCGCAGCACGCGACATAGCTTTGCAGACGATGAGTACAACCGTTTCAGGGAGAAGAGCGGCCAATGTGACGATCTGGCCTTAAGTCGATTCGATAACAAATGACGAAAACGGACGGATTTCTCAGGTTTTTACTACATATGAACACTTTTCACATTCTCCCGTGCAACTCGGCTGCTAGTCCTCATTTCATGCAGAATCTTAAGGTCCTAGCTCATGTCCAAGGCACCAAAGCCAGCTAAAAAGTCAATAATCGATACCTAAAACTTGAATTGTACTACTTCTTACTGGCTATTACATCAACTTAGATGTTTCATCTGTGTTCTACTATGGTGCTTTTAGTGTCTCCGCATACCGCAGCACGCGACATAGCTTTGCAGACGATGAGTACAACCGTTTCAGGGAGAGGAGCGGCCAATGTGACGATCTGGCTTTAAGTCGATTCGATAACAAATGACGAAAACGAACTGATTTCTCAGGTTTTTACTACATATGAACACTTTTCACATTGTCCCGTGCAACTCGGCTGCTAGTCCTCCTTTCATGCAGAATCTGAAGGTCCTAGCTCATGTCCAAGGCACCAAAGCCAGCTAAAAAATCAATAATTGATACCTAAAACTTGAATTGTACTACTTCTTACTGGCTATTACATCAACTTAGAAGTTCCATATGTGTTCTACTATGGTGCTTTTAGTGTCTCCTGATACCTCAGCACGCGACATAGCTTTGCAGACATTAAGTACAACCGTTTCAGAGAGAAGAGCGGCCAATGTGACGATCTGGCTTTGAGTCGATTCGATAACAAATGACGAAAACGGACGGATTTCTCAGGCTTTTACTACATATGAACACTTTTCACATTCTCCCATGCAACTCGGCTGCTATTCCACCTTTCATGCAGAATCTTAAGGTCCTAGCTCATGTCCAAGGCACCAAAGCCAGCTAAAAAGTCAATAATCGATATCTAAAACTTGATTTGTACTACTTCTTACTGGCTATTACAACAACTTAGAAGCTTCATCTGTGTCCTACTATGGTGCTTTAAGTGTCTCCGAATACCGCAGCACGCGACATAGCTTTGCAGACGATAAGTACAACCGTTTCAGAGAGAAGAGCGGAAAATGTGACGATCTGGCTATAAGTCGATTCGGTAACAAATGACGAAAACGGACATATTTCTCAGGTTTTTACTACATATGAACACTTTTCACATTCTCCCGTGCAAGTCGGCTGCTAGTCGTCCTTTCATGCACAATCTTAAGGTCCTAGCCCATGACCAAAGCACCTAAGCCTGCTAAAAAGTCAATAATCGATACCTAGAACTTGAATTGTACTACTTCTTACTGGCTATTACATCAACTTAGAAGCTTCATCTGTGTTCTACTACGGTGCTTTTAGTGTCTCCGCATACCGCAACACGCGACATAGCTTAGCAGACGATAAGTACAACCTTTTCAGACAGAAGAGCGGCCAATGCGGCGATCTGGCTTTAAGTCGAACCGATAACAAATGACGAAAACGGACGGATTTCTCAGCTTTTTACTACAGATGAACACTTTTCACATTCTCCCGTTCAACTAGGCTGCTAGTCCTCCTTTCATGCAGAATCTCAAGGTCCTAGCTCATGTCCAAGGCACCAAAGCCAGCTAAAAAGTCTATAATCGATACCTAAAACTTGAATTGTATTACATTTTACAGGCTATTTCATCAACTTAGAAGCTTCATCTGTGTTCTACTATGGAGCTTTTAGTGTATCCGCATACCGCAGCACGAGACATACCTTTGCAGACGATAAATGAAACCACTGCAGACAGAAGTGCGGCCAAATAGACGATCTGGCTTTAAGTCGATTCGATAACAAATGACGAAAACGGACGGATTTCTCAGGTTTTATTACATATGAACACTATTCACATTCTCCCATGCAACTCGGCTGCTAGTCCTCCTTTCATGCAGAATCTTAAGGTCCTAGCTCATGTCAAAGGCACCAAAGCCAGCTAAAAAGTCAATAATCGATACCTAAAACTTGAATTGTACTACTTCTTACTGGCTATTACATCAACTTAGAAGTTTCATATGTGTTCTACTATGGTGCTTTTAGTGTCTCCTGATACCTCAGCACGCGACATAGCTTTGCAGACATTAAGTACAACCGTTTCAGAGAGAAGAGCGGCCAATGTGACGATCTGGCTTTGAGTCGATTCGATAACAAATGACGAAAACAGACGGATTTCTCAGGCCTTAACTACATATGAACCCTTTTCACATTCTCCCATGCAGCTCTGCTGCTATTCCTCCTTTCATGCAGAATCTTAAGGTCCTAGCTCATGTCCAAGGCACCAAAGCCAGCTAAAAAGTCAATAATCGATATCTAAAACTTGATTTGTACTACTTCTTACTGGCTATTACAACAACTTAGAAGCTTCATCTGTGTCCTACTATGGTGCTTTAAGTGTCTCCGAATACCGCAGCACGCGACATAGCTTTGCAGACGATAAGTACAACCGTTTCAGAGAGAAGAGCGGAAAATGTGAAGATCTGGCTATAAGTCGATTCGGTAACAAATGACGAAAACGGACATATTTCTCAGGTTTTTACTACATATGAACACTTTTCACATTCTCCCGTGCAACTCGGCTGCTATTCCTCCTTTCATGCTGAATCTTAAGGTCCTAGCTCATGTCCAAGGCACCACAGCCAGCTTAAAAGTCAATAATCGATACCTAAAACTTGAATTGTACTACTTCTTACTGGCTATTACATCAACTTAGAAGTTTCATCTGTGTTCTACTATGGTGCTTTTAGTGTCTCCGCATACCGCAGCACGCGACATAGCTTTGCAGACGATGAGTACAACCGTTTCAGGGAGAAGAGTGGCCAATGTGACGATCTGGCCTTAAGTCGATTCGATAACAAATGACGAAAACGGACGGATTTCTCAGGTTTTTACTACATATGAACACTTTTCACATTCTCCCGTGCAACTCGGCTGCTAGTCCTCCTTTCATGCAGAATCTTAAGGTCCTAGCTCATGTCCAAGGCACCAAAGCCAGCTAAAAAGTCAATAATCGATACCTAAAACTTGAATTGTACTACTTCTTACTGGCTATTACATCAACTTAGATGTTTCATCTGTGTTCTTCTATGGTGCTTTTAGTGTCTCCGCATAGGGCAGCACGCGACATAGCTTAGCAGACGATAAGTACAAACGTTTCAGGGATAAGAGCGGCCAATGTGACAATCTGGCTTTAAGTCGATTCGATAACAAATGACGAAAACAGACGGATTTCTCAGGTTTTCACTACATATGAACACTTTTCACATTCTCCCGTGCAACTCGGCTGCTAGTCCTCCTTTCATACAGAATCTTAAGGTCCTAGCTCATGTCCAAGGCACCAAAGCCAGCTAAAAAGTCAATAATCGATACCTAAAACTTGAATTGTACTACTTCTTACTGGCTATTACATCAACTTAGAAGTCTCATCTGTGTTCTACTATGGTGCTTTTAGTGTCTCCGCATACCGCAGCACGCGACATAGCTTTGCAGACGATGAGTACAACCGTTTCAGGGAGAAGAGCGGCCAGTGTGACGATCTGGCCTTAAGTCGATTCTATAACAAATGACGAAAACGGACGGATTTCTCAGGTTTTTACTACATATGAACACTTTTCATATTCTCCCGTGCAACTTGGCTGCTATTCCTCCTTTCATGCAGAATCTTAAGGTCCTAGCTCATGTCCAAGGCACCAAATTAGCTAAAAAATCAATAATCGATACCTAAATCTTGAATTGTACTACTTCTCACTGGCTATTACATCAACTTAGAAGTTTCATATGTGTTCTACTATGGTGCTTTTAGTGTCTCCTGATACCTCAGCACGCGACATAGCTTTGCAGACATTAAGTACAACCGTTTCAGAGAGAAGAGCGGCCAATGTGACGATCTGGCTTTGAGTCGATTCGATAACAAATGACGAAAACGGACGGATTTCTCATGTTTTTACTACATATGAACACTTTTCACATTCTCCCATGCAACTCGGCTGCTATTCCTCCTTTCATGCAGAATCTTAAGTTCCTAGCTCATGTCCAAGGCACCAAAGCCAGCTAAAAAGTTAATAATCTATACCTAAAACTTGACTTGTACTACTTCTTACTGGCTATTACATCACTTAGAAGTTTCATGTGTGTTCTACTATGGTGCTTTTAGTGTCTCCGTATACCGCAGCACGCGACATAGCTTTGCAGACGATAAGTACAACCGTTTCAGAGAGAAGAGCGGCCAATGTGACGATCTGGCTTTAAGTCGATTCGATAGCAAATGACGAAAACGGACATATTTCTCAGGTTTTTACTACATATGAACACTTTTCACATTCTCCCGTGCAAGTCGGCTGCTAGTCCTCCTTTCATGCACAATCTTAAGGTCCTAGCCCATGTCCAAAGCACCAAAGCCTGCTAAAAAGTCAATAATCGATACCTAGAACTTGAATTGTACTACTTCTTACTGGCTATTACATCAACTTAGAAGCTTCATCTGTGTTCTACTACGGTGCTATTCGTGTCTCCGGATACCGCAACACGCGACATAGATTAGCAGACGATAAGTACAACCTTTTCAGACAGAAGAGCGGCCAATGCGGCGATCTGGCTTTAAGTCGATTCGATAACAAATGACGAAAACGGACGGATTTCTCAGGTTTTTACTACATATGAACACTTCTCACATTCTCCCGTGCAACTCGGCTGCTAGTCCTCCTTTCATGCAGAATCTTAAGGTCCTAGCTCATGTCCAAGGCACCAAAGCCAGCTAAAAAGTCAATAATCGATTCCTAAAACTTGAATTGTACTACTTCTTACTGGCTATTACATCAACTTAGAAGTTTCATCTGTGTTCTACTATGGTGCTTTTGGTGTCTCCGCATACCGCAGCACGCAAAATAGCTTTGCAGACGATGAGTACAACCGTTTCAGGGAGAAGAGCAGCCAATGTGACAATCTGGCTTTAAGTCGATTCGATAACAAATGACGAAAACGGACGGATTTCTCAGGTTTTTACTACATATGAACACTTTTTACATTCTCCCGTGCAACTCGGCTGCTAGTCCTCCTTTCATGCAGAATCTTAAGGTCCTAGCTCATGTCCAAGGCACCAAAGCCAGCTAAAAAGTCAATAATCGATACCTAAAACTTAAATTGTACTACATCTTACTGGCTATTACATCAACTTAGAAGTTTCATCTGTGTTCTACTATGGTGCTTTTAGTGTCTCCGCATACCGCAGCACGCGACATAGCTTTGCAGACGATAAGGACAACCGTTTCGGAGAGAAGAGCGGCCAATGTGACGATCTGGCTTCAAGTCGATTCGAGAGCTAATGACGAAATAGAACGGATTTCTCAGGTTTTTACTACATATGAACACTTTTCACATTCTCCCATGCAACTCGGCTGCTAGTCCTCCTTTCATGCAGAATCTTAAGGCCCTAGCTCAAGTCCAAAGCACCAAAGCCAGCTAAAAAGTCAATAATCGATACCTAAAACTTGAATTGTACTACTTCTTACTGGCTGTTACATCAACTTAGAAGCTTTATCTGTGTTCTACTATGGTGCTTTTAGTGTCTCCGCATACCGCAGCACGCGACATAGGTTTGCAGACGATAAGTACAACCGTTTCAGAGAGACGAGCGGCCAATGTGACGACCTGGCTCTAAGTCGATTCGTTAACAAATGACGAAAACGGACGGATTTCTCAGGTTTTTACTACATATGAACACTTTTCACATTCTCCCGCGCAACGCGGCTGCTATTCCTCCTTTCATGCTGAATCTTAAGGTCCTAGCTCATGTCCAAGGCACCACAGCCAGCTTAAAAGTCAATAATCGATACCTAAAACTTGAATTGTACTACTTCTTACTGGCTATTACATCAACTTAGAAGTTTCATCTGTGTTCTACTATGGTGCTTTTAGTGTCTCCGCATACCGCAGCACGCGACATAGCTTTGCAGACAATGAGTACAACCGTTTCAGGGAGAAGAGTGGCCAATGTGACGATCTGGCCTTAAGTCGATTCGATAACAAATGACGAAAACGGACGGATTTCTCAGGTTTTTACTACATATGAACACTTTTCACATTCTCCCGTGCAACTCGGCTGCTAGTCCTCCTTTCATGCAGAATCTTAAGGTCCTAGCTCATGTCCAAGGCACCAAAGCCAGCTAAAAAGTCAATAATCGATACCTAAAACTTGAATTGTACTACTTCTTACTGGCTATTACATCAACTTAGATGTTTCATCTGTGTTCTTCTATGGTGCTTTTAGTGTCTCCGCATAGGGCAGCACGCGACATAGCTTAGCAGACGATAAGTACAAACGTTTCAGGGATAAGAGCGGCCAATGTGACAATCTGGCTTTAAGTCGATTCGATAACAAATGACGAAAACAGACGGATTTCTCAGGTTTTCACTACATATGAACACTTTTCACATTCTCCCGTGCAACTCGGCTGCTAGTCCTCCTTTCATACAGAATCTTAAGGTCCTAGCTCATGTCCAAGGCACCAAAGCCAGCTAAAAAGTCAATAATCGATACCTAAAACTTGAATTGTACTACTTCTTACTGGCTATTACATCAACTTAGAAGTCTCATCTGTGTTCTACTATGGTGCTTTTAGTGTCTCCGCATACCGCAGCACGCGACATAGCTTTGCAGACGATGAGTACAACCGTTTCAGGGAGAAGAGCGGCCAGTGTGACGATCTGGCCTTAAGTCGATTCTATAACAAATGACGAAAACGGACGGATTTCTCAGGTTTTTACTACATATGAACACTTTTCATATTCTCCCGTGCAACTTGGCTGCTATTCCTCCTTTCATGCAGAATCTTAAGGTCCTAGCTCATGTCCAAGGCACCAAATTAGCTAAAAAATCAATAATCGATACCTAAATCTTGAATTGTACTACTTCTCACTGGCTATTACATCAACTTAGAAGTTTCATATGTGTTCTACTATGGTGCTTTTAGTGTCTCCTGATACCTCAGCACGCGACATAGCTTTGCAGACATTAAGTACAACCGTTTCAGGGAGAAGAGCGGCCAATGTGACGATCTGGCTTTGAGTCGATTCGATAACAAATGACGAAAACGGACGGATTTCTCATGTTTTTACTACATATGAACACTTTTCACATTCTCCCATGCAACTCGGCTGCTATTCCTCCTTTCATGCAGAATCTTAAGTTCCTAGCTCATGTCCAAGGCACCAAAGCCAGCTAAAAAGTTAATAATCTATACCTAAAACTTGACTTGTACTACTTCTTACTGGCTATTACATCACTTAGAAGTTTCATGTGTGTTCTACTATGGTGCTTTTAGTGTCTCCGTATACCGCAGCACGCGACATAGCTTTGCAGACGATAAGTACAACCGTTTCAGAGAGAAGAGCGGCCAATGTGACGATCTGGCTTTAAGTCGATTCGATAGCAAATGACGAAAACGGACATATTTCTCAGGTTTTTACTACATATGAACACTTTTCACATTCTCCCGTGCAAGTCGGCTGCTAGTCCTCCTTTCATGCACAATCTTAAGGTCCTAGCCCATGTCCAAAGCACCAAAGCCTGCTAAAAAGTCAATAATCGATACCTAGAACTTGAATTGTACTACTTCTTACTGGCTATTACATCAACTTAGAAGCTTCATCTGTGTTCTACTACGGTGCTATTCGTGTCTCCGGATACCGCAACACGCGACATAGATTAGCAGACGATAAGTACAACCTTTTCAGACAGAAGAGCGGCCAATGCGGCGATCTGGCTTTAAGTCGATTCGATAACAAATGACGAAAACGGACGGATTTCTCAGGTTTTTACTACATATGAACACTTCTCACATTCTCCCGTGCAACTCGGCTGCTAGTCCTCCTTTCATGCAGAATCTTAAGGTCCTAGCTCATGTCCAAGGCACCAAAGCCAGCTAAAAAGTCAATAATCGATTCCTAAAACTTGAATTGTACTACTTCTTACTGGCTATTACATCAACTTAGAAGTTTCATCTGTGTTCTACTATGGTGCTTTTGGTGTCTGCGCATACCGCAGCACGCAAAATAGCTTTGCAGACGATGAGTACAACCGTTTCAGGGAGAAGAGCAGCCAATGTGACAATCTGGCTTTAAGTCGATTCGATAACAAATGACGAAAACGGACGGATTTCTCAGGTTTTTACTACATATGAACACTTTTTACATTCTCCCGTGCAACTCGGCTGCTAGTCCTCCTTTCATGCAGAATCTTAAGGTCCTAGCTCATGTCCAAGGCACCAAAGCCAGCTAAAAAGTCAATAATCGATACCTAAAACTTAAATTGTACTACATCTTACTGGCTATTACATCAACTTAGAAGTCTCATCTGTGTTCTACTATGGTGCTTTTAGTGTCTCCGCATACCGCAGCACGCGACATAGCTTTGCAGACGATAAGGACAACCGTTTCGGAGAGAAGAGCGGCCAATGTGACGATCTGGCTTCAAGTCGATTCGAGAGCTAATGACGAAATAGAACGGATTTCTCAGGTTTTTACTACATATGAACACTTTTCACATTCTCCCATGCAACTCGGCTGCTAGTCCTCCTTTCATGCAGAATCTTAAGGCCCTAGCTCATGTCCAAAGCACCAAAGCCAGCTAAAAAGTCAATAATCGATACCTAAAACTTGAATTGTACTACTTCTTACTGGCTGTTACATCAACATAGAAGCTTCATCTGTGTTCTACTATGGTGCTTTTAGTGTCTCCGCATACCGCAGCACGCGACATAGGTTTGCAGACGATAAGTACAACCGTTTCAGAGAGACGAGCGGCCAATGTGACGACCTGGCTCTAAGTCGATTCGTTAACAAATGACGAAAACGGACGGATTTCTCAGGTTTTTACTACATATGAACACTTTTCACATTCTCCCGCGCAACGCGGCTGCTAGTCCTCCTTTCATGCAGAATCTTAAGGTCCTATCTCATGTCCAAGGCACCAAAGCCAGCTAAAAAGTCAATAATCGATACCTAAAACTTGAATTGTACTACTTCTTACTGGCTATTACATCAACATAGAAGTTTCATCTGTGTTCTACTATGGTGCTTTTAGTGTCTCCGCATACCGCAGCACGACACATAGCTTTGCAGACGATGAGTACAACCGTTTCAGGGAGAAGAGTGGCCAATGTGACGATCTGGCCTTAAGTCGATTCGATAATAAATGACGAAAACGGACGGATTTCTCAGGTTTTTACTACATATGAACACTTTTCACATTCTCCCGTGCAACTCGGCTGCTAGTCCTCCTTTCATGCAGAATCTTAAGGTCCTAGCTCATGTCCAAGGCACCAAAGCCAGCTAAAAAGTCAATAATCGATACCTAAAACTTGAATTGTACTACTTCTTACTGGCTATTACATCAACTTAGAAGTTTCATCTGTGTTCTACTATGGTGCTTTTAGTGTCTCCGCATAGCGCAGCACGCGACATAGCTTAGCAGACGATAAGTACAAACGATTCAGGGAGAAGAGCGGCCAATGTGACGATCTGGCTTTAAGTCGATTCGATAACAAATGACGAAAACGGACGGATTTCTCAGGTTTTTACTACATATGAACACTTTTCACCTTCTCCCGTGCAACTCGGCTGCTAGTCCTCCATTCATGCAGAATCTTAAGGTCCTAGCTCATGTCCAAGGCACCAAAGCCAGCTAAAAAGTCAATAATCGATACCTAAAACTTGAATTGTACTACATCTTACTGGCTATTACATCAACTTAGAAGTTTCATCTGTGTTCTACTATGGTGCTTTTAGTGTCTCCGCATACCGCAGCACGCGACATAGCTTTGCAGACGATAAGTACAACCGTTTCAGAGTGAAGAGCGGCCAATATGACGATCTGGCTTTAAGTCGATTCGAAAACAAATGACGAAAACGGACGGATTTCTCAGGTTTTTACTACATATGAACACTTTTCACATTCTCCCGTGCAACTCGGCTGCTAGACCTCCTTTCATGCAGAGTCTTACGGTCCTAGCTCATGTCCAAGGCACCAAAGCAAGCTAAAAAGTCAATAATCGATAACTAAAACTAGTATTGTACTACTTCTTACTGGCTATTACATCATTTTAGAAGGTTCATCTGTGTATTACTATGGTGCTTTTAGTGTCTCCGGATACCGCAACACGCGACATAGCTTAGCAGACGATAAATGAAACCATTGCAGACAGAAGTGCGGCCAATGAGACGATCTGGCTTTAAGTCGATTCGATAACAAATGACGAAAACGGACGGATTTCTCAGGTTTTATTACATATGAACACTATTCACATTCTCCCATGCAACGCGGCTGCTAGTCCTCCTTTCATGCAGAATCTTAAGGTCCTAGCTCATGTCAAAGGCACCAAAGCCAGCTAAAAAGTCAATAATTGATACCTAAAACTTGAATTGTACTACTTCTTACTGGCTATTACATCAACTTAGAAGTTTCATCTGTGGTCTACTATGGTGCTTTTAGTGTCTCCGCATACCGCAGCACGCGACATAGCTTTGCAGACGATGAGTACAACCGTTTCAGGGAGAAGAGCGGCCAGTGTGACGATCTGGCCTTAAGTCGATTCTATAACAAATGACGAAAACGGACGGATTTCTCAGGTTTTTACTACATATGAACACTTTTCACATTCTCCCGTGCAACTCGGTTGCTAGTCCTCCTTTCATGCAGAATCTTAAGGTCCTAGCTCATGTCCAAGGCACCAAAGCCAGCTAAAAAGTCAATAATCTATACCTAAAACTTGAATTGTACTACTTCTTACTGGCTATTACATCACTTAGAAGTTTCATGTGTGTTCTACTATGGTGCTTTTAGTGTCTCCGCATACCGCAGCACGCGACATAGCTTTGCCGACGATAAGGAAAACCGTTAAAGAGAGAAGAGCGGCCAATGTGACGATCTGGCTTCAAGTCGATTCGAGAGCTAATGACGAAATCGTACGGATTTCTCAGGTTTTTACTACATATGAACACTTTTCACATTCTCCCATGCAACTCGGCTGCTAGTCCTCCTTTCATGCAGAATCTTAAGGCCCTAGCTCACGTCCAAAGCACCAAAGCCAGCTAAAAAGTCAATAATCGATACCTAAAACTTGAATTGTACTACTTCTTACTGGCTGTTACATCAACTTAGAAGCTTCATCTGTGTTCTACTATGGTGCTTTTAGTGTCTCCGCATACCGCAGCACGCGACATAGGTTTGCAGACGATAAGTACAACCGTTTCAGAGAGACGAGCGGCCAATGTGACGACCTGGCTCTAAGTCGATTCGATAACAAATGACGAAAACGGACGGATTTCTCAGGTTTGTACTACATATGAACACTTTTCACATTCTCCCGTTCAACTAGGCTGCTAGTCCTCCTTTCATGCAGAATCGTAAGGTCCTAGCTCATGTCCAAGGCACCAAAGCCAGCTAAACAGTCAATAATCGATACCCAAAACTAGATTTGTACTACTTCTTACTGGCTATTACATCAACTTAGAAGCTTCATCTGTGTCCTACTATGGTGCTTTAAGTGTCTCCGAATACCGCAACACGCGACATAGCTTTGCAGACGATAAGTACAACCGTTTCAGAGAGAAGAGCGGCCAATGTGACGATCTGGCTTTAAGTCGATTCGATAGCAAATGACGAAAACGGACATATTTCTCAGGTTTTTACTACATATGAACACTTTTCACATTCTCCCGTGCAAGTCGGCTGCTAGTCCTCCTTTCATGCACAATCTTAAGGTCCTAGCCCATGTCCAAAGCACCAAAGCCTGCTAAAAAGTCAATAATCGATACCTAGAACTTGAATTGTACTACTTCTTACTGGCTATTACATCAACTTAGAAGCTTCATCTGTGTTCTACTACGGTGCTATTCGTGTCTCCGGATACCGCAACACGCGACATAGATTAGCAGACGATAAGTACAACCTTTTCAGACAGAAGAGCGGCCAATGCGGCGATCTGGCTTTAAGTCGATTCGATAACAAATGACGAAAACGGACGGATTTCTCAGGTTTTTACTACATATGAACACTTCTCACATTCTCCCGTGCAACTCTGCTGCTAGTCCTCCTTTCATGCAGAATCTTAAGGTCCTAGCTCATGTCCAAGGCACCAAAGCCAGCTAAAAAGTCAATAATCGATTCCTAAAACTTGAATTGTACTACTTCTTACTGGCTATTACATCAACTTAGAAGTTTCATCTGTGTTCTACTATGGTGCTTTTGGTGTCTCCGCATACCGCAGCACGCAAAATAGCTTTGCAGACGATGAGTACAACCGTTTCAGGGAGAAGAGCAGCCAATGTGACAATCTGGCTTTAAGTCGATTCGATAACAAATGACGAAAACGGACGGATTTCTCAGGTTTTTACTACATATGAACACTTTTTACATTCTCCCGAGCAACTCGGCTGCTAGTCCTCCTTTCATGCAGAATCTTAAGGTCCTAGCTCATGTCCAAGGCACCAAAGCCAGCTAAAAAGTCAATAATCGATACCTAAAACTTAAATTTTACTACATCTTACTGGCTATTACATCAACTTAGAAGTTTCATCTGTGTTCTACTATGGTGCTTTTAGTGTCTCCGCATACCGCAGCACGCGACATAGCTTTGCAGACGATAAGGACAACCGTTACGGAGAGAAGAGCGGCCAATGTGACGATCTGGCTTCAAGTCGATTCGAGAGCTAATGACGAAATAGAACGGATTTCTCAGGTTTTTACTACATACGAACACTTTTCACATTCTCCCATGCAACTCGGCTGCTAGTCCTCCTTTCATGCAGAATCTTAAGGCCCTAGCTCATGTCCAAAGCACCAAAGCCAGCTAAAAAGTCAATAATCGATACCTAAAACTTGAATTGTACTACTTCTTACTGGCTGTTACATCTACTTAGAAGCTTCATCTGTGTTCTACTATGGTGCTTTTAGTGTCTCCGCATACCGCAGCACGCGACATAGGTTTGCAGACGATAAGTACAACCGTTTCAGAGAGACGAGCGGCCAATGTGACGACCTGGCTCTAAGTCGATTCGTTAACAAATGACGAAAACGGACGGATTTCTCAGGTTTTTACTACATATGAACACTTTTCACATTCTCCCGCGCAACGCGGCTGCTAGTCCTCCTTTCATGCAGAATCTTAAGGTCCTATCTCATGTCCAAGGCACCAAAGCCAGCTAAAAAGTCAATAATCGATACCTAAAACTTGAATTGTACTACTTCTTACTGGCTATTACATCAACATAGAAGTTTCATCTGTGTTCTACTATGGTGCTTTTAGTGTCTCCGCATACCGCAGCACGCCACATAGCTTTGCAGACGATGAGTACAACCGTTTCAGGGAGAAGAGTGGCCAATGTGACGATCTGGCCTTAAGTCGATTCGATAATAAATGACGAAAACGGACGGATTTCTCAGGTTTTTACTACATATGAACACTTTTCACATTCTCCCGTGCAACTCGGCTGCTAGTCCTCCTTTCATGCAGAATCTTAAGGTCCTAGCTCATGTCCAAGGCACCAAAGCCAGCTAAAAAGTCAATAATCGATACCTAAAACTTGAATTGTACTACTTCTTACTGGCTATTACATCAACTTAGAAGTTTCATCTGTGTTCTACTATGGTGCTTTTAGTGTCTCCGCATAGCGCAGCACGCGACATAGCTTAGCAGACGATAAGTACAAACGATTCAGGGAGAAGAGCGGCCAATGTGACGATCTGGCTTTAAGTCGATTCGATAACAAATGACGAAAACGGACGGATTTCTCAGGTTTTTACTACATATGAACACTTTTCACCTTCTCCCGTGCAACTCGGCTGCTAGTCCTCCTTTCATGCAGAATCTTAAGGTCCTAGCTCATGTCCAAGGCACCAAAGCCAGCTAAAAAGTCAATAATCGATACCTAAAACTTGAATTGTACTACTTCTTACTGGCTATTACATCAACTTAGAAGTTTCATCTGTGTTCTACTATGGTGCTTTTAGTGTCTCCGCATACCGCAGCACGCGACATAGCTTTGCAGACGATAAGTACAACCGTTTCAGAGTGAAGAGCGGCCAATATGACGATCTGGCTTTAAGTCGATTCGAAAACAAATGACGAAAACGGACGGATTTCTCAGGTTTTTACTACATATGAACACTTTTCACATTCTCCCGTGCAACTCGGCTGCTAGACCTCCTTTCATGCAGAGTCTTACGGTCCTAGCTCATGTCCAAGGCACCAAAGCAAGCTAAAAAGTCAATAATCGATAACTAAAACTTGTATTGTACTACTTCTTACTGGCTATTACATCATTTTAGAAGGTTCATCTGTGTATTACTATGGTGCTTTTAGTGTCTCCGGATACCGCAACACGCGACATAGCTTAGCAGACGATAAATGAAACCATTGCAGACAGAAGTGCGGCCAATGAGACGATCTGGCTTTAAGTCGATTCGATAACAAATGACGAAAACGGACGGATTTCTCAGGTTTTATTACATATGAACACTATTCACATTCTCCCATGCAACGCGGCTGCTAGTCCTCCTTTCATGCAGAATCTTAAGGTCCTAGCTCATGTCAAAGGCACCAAAGCCAGCTAAAAAGTCAATAATTGATACCTAAAACTTGAATTGTACTACTTCTTACTGGCTATTACATCAACTTAGAAGTTTCATCTGTGGTCTACTATGGTGCTTTTAGTGTCTCCGCATACCGCAGCACGCGACATAGCTTTGCAGACGATGAGTACAACCGTTTCAGGGAGAAGAGCGGCCAGTGTGACGATCTGGCCTTAAGTCGATTCTATAACAAATGACGAAAACGGACGGATTTCTCAGGTTTTTACTACATATGAACACTTTTCATATTCTCCCGTACAACTCGGTTGCTAGTCCTCCTTTCATGCAGAATCTTAAGGTCCTAGCTCATGTCCAAGGCACCAAAGCCAGCTAAAAAGTCAATAATCTATACCTAAAACTTGAATTGTACTACTTCTTACTGGCTATTACATCACTTAGAAGTTTCATGTGTGTTCTACTATGGTGCTTTTAGTGTCTCCGCATACCGCAGCACGCGACATAGCTTTGCAGACGATAAGGAAAACCGTTAAAGAGAGAAGAGCGGCCAATGTGACGATCTGGCTTCAAGTCGATTCGAGAGCTAATGACGAAATCGAACGGATTTCTCAGGTTTTTACTACATATGAACACTTTTCACATTCTCCCATGCAACTCGGCTGCTAGTCCTCCTTTCATGCAGAATCTTAAGGCCCTAGCTCACGTCCAAAGCACCAAAGCCAGCTAAAAAGTCAATAATCGATACCTAAAACTTGAATTGTACTACTTCTTACTGGCTGTTACATCAACTTAGAAGCTTCATCTGTGTTCAACTATGGTGCTTTTAGTGTCTCCGCATACCGCAGCACGCGACATAGGTTTGCAGACGATAAGTACAACCGTTTCAGAGAGACGAGCGGCCAATGTGACGACCTGGCTCTAAGTCGATTCGATAACAAATGACGAAAACGGACGGATTTCTCAGGTTTGTACTACATATGAACACTTTTCACATTCTCCCGTGCAACGCGGCTGCTAGTCCTCCTTTCATGCAGAATCGTAAGGTCCTAGCTCATGTCCAAGGCACCAAAGCCAGCTAAACAGTCAATAATCGATACCCAAAACTAGATTTGTACTACTTCTTACTGGCTATTACATCAACTTAGAAGCTTCATCTGTGTCCTACTATGGTGCTTTAAGTGTCTCCGAATACCGCAGCACGCGACATAGCTTTGCAGACGATAAGTACAACCGTTTCAGAGAGAAGAGCGGCCAATGTGACGATCTGGCTTTAAGTCGATTCGATAGCAAATGACGAAAACGGACATATTTCTCAGGTTTTTACTACATATGAACACTTTTCACATTCTCCCGTGCAAGTCGGCTGCTAGTCCTCCTTTCATGCACAATCTTAAGGTCCTAGCCCATGTCCAAAGCACCAAAGCCTGCTAAAAAGTCAATAATCGATACCTAGAACTTGAATTGTACTGCTTCATACTGGCTATTTCATCAACTTAGAAGCTTCATCTGTGTTCTACTACGGTGCTATTCGTGTCTCCGGATACCACAACACGCGACATATATTAGCAGACGATAAGTACAACCTTTTCAGACAGAAGAGCGGCCAATAGGGCGATCTGGCTTTAAGTCGATTCGATAACAAATGACGAAAACGGACGGATTTCTCAGGTTTTTACTACATATGAACACTTCTCACATTCTCCCGTGCAACTCGGCTGCTAGTCCTCCTTTCATGCAGAATCTTAAGGTCCTAGCTCATGTCCAAGGCACCAAAGCCAGCTAAAAAATCAATAATCGATACCTAAAACTTGAATTGTACTACTTCTTACTGGCTATTACATCAACTTAGAAGTTTCATCTGTGTTCTACTATGGTGCTTTTAGTGTCTCCGCATACCGAAGCACGCGACATAGCTTTGCAGACGATAAGGACAACCGTTTCAGAGAGAAGAGCGGCCAATGTGACGATCTGGCTTCAAGTCGATTCGAGAGCTAATGACGAAATAGAACGGATTTCTCAGGTTTTTACTACATATGAACACTTTTCACATTCTCCCATGCAACTCGGCTGCTAGTCCTCCTTTCATGCAGAATCTTAAGGCCCTAGCTCATGTCCAAAGCACCAATGCCAGCTAAAAAGTCAATAATCGATACCTAAAACTTGAATTGTACTACATCTTACTGGCTGTTACATCAACTTAGAAGCTTCATCTGTGTTCTACTATGGTGCTTTTAGTGTCTCCGCATACCGCAGCACGCGACATAGGTTTGCAGACGATAAGTACAACCGTTTCAGAGAGACGAGCGGCCAATGTGACGACCTGGCTCTAAGTCGATTCGATAACAAATGACGAAAACAGACGGATTTCTCAGGTTTTTACTACATATGAACACTTTTCACATTCTCCCGCGCAACGCGGCTGCTAGTCCTCCTTTCATGCAGAATCTTAAGGTCCTATCTCATGTCCAAGGCACCAAAGCCAGCTAAAAAGTCAATAATCGATACCTAAAACTTGATTTGTACTACTTCTTACTGGCTATTACATCAACTTAGAAGCTTCATCTGTGTCCTACTATGGTGCTTTTAGTGTCTCCGCATACCGGAACACGCGACATAGCTTTGCAGACGATAAGTACAACCGTTTCAGAGAGAAGAGCGGCCAATGTGACGATCTGGCTTTAAGTCGATTCGATAACAAATGACGAAAACGGACATATTTCTCAGGTTTTTACTACATATGAACACTTTTCACATTATCCCGTGCACGTCGGCTGCTAGTCCTCCTTTCATGCACAATCGTAAGGTCCTAGCCCATGTCCAAAGCACCAAAGCCTGCTAAAAAGTCAATAATCGATACCTAGAACTTGAATTGTACTACTTCTTACTGGCTATTACATCAACTTAGAAGCTTCATCTGTGTTCTAATACGGTGCTTTTAGTGTCTCCGGATACCGCAACACGCGACATAGCTTAGCAGACGATAAGTACAACCTTTTCAGACAGAAGAGCGGCCAATGCGGCGATCTGGCTTTAAGTCGATTCGATAACAAATGACGAAAACAGACGGATTTCTCAGGTTTTTACTACATATGAACACTTTTCACATTCTCCCGCGCAACGCGGCTGCTAGTCCTCCTTTCATGCAGAATCTTAAGGTCCTATCTCATGTCCAAGGCACCAAAGCCAGCTAAAAAGTCAATAATCGATACCTAAAACTTGATTTGTACTACTTCTTACTGGCTATTACATCAACTTAGAAGCTTCATCTGTGTCCTACTATGGTGCTTTAAGTGTCTCCGAATACCGCAGCACGCGACATAGCTTTGCAGACGATAAGTACAACCGTTTCAGAGAGAAGAGCGGCCAATGTGACGATCTGGCTTTAAGTCGATTCGATAACAAATGACGAAAACGGACATATTTCTCAGGTTTTTACTACATATGAACACTTTTCACATTCTCCCGTGCACGTCGGCTGCTAGTTCTCCTTTCATGCACAATCGTAAGGTCCTAGCCCATGTCCAAAGCAAAAAAAGCCTGCTAAAAGTCAATAATCGATACCTAAAACTTGAATTGTACTACCTCTTACTGGCTATTACATCAACTTAGAAGCCTCATCTGTGTTCTACTATGGTGCCTTTAGTGTCTCCGCATAACGCAGCACGCGACATATCTTTGCAGACGATAAGTACAACAGTTTTAAAGAGAACAGCGGCCATTGTGACGATCTGGCTTTAAGTCGATTCGATAACAAATGACGAAAACGGACGGATTTCTCAGGTTTCTTCTACATATGAACACTTTTCACATTCTCCAATGCAACTCGGCTGCTAGTCCTCCTTTCATGCAGAATCTTAAGGTCCTAGCTCATGTCCAAGGCACCAAAGCCAGCTAAAAAGGCAATAATCGATACCTAAAACTTGAACTGTACTACTTCTTACTGGCTATTACATCAACTTAGAGGCTTCATCTGTGTTATACTACGGTGCTTTTAGTGTCTCCGCATACCGCAGCACGCGACATAGCTTTGCAGACGATAAGTACAACTGTTTCAGAGAGAAGAGCGGCCAATGTGACGATCTGGCTTTAAGTCGATTAGATAACAAATGACGAAAACGGACTGATTTCTCAGGTTTTTACTACATATGAACACTTTTCACATTCTCCCGTGCAACTCGGCTGCTAGTCCTCCTTTCATGCAGAATCACAAAGTCCTAGCTCATGTCCAAGGCACCAAAGCCAGCTAAAAAGTCAATAATCGATACCTAAAACTCGAATTGTACTACATCTTGCTGGGTATTACATCAACTTAGAAGCTTCATCTGTGTTCTACTATGGTACTTTTAATGTCTCTGCATACCGCAGCACGCAACATAGCTTTGCAGACGATAAGTACAACTGTTACAGAGAGAAGAGCGGCTAATGTGACGATCTGGCTTCAAGTCGATTCGATGGCTAATGACGAAATCGAACGGATTTCTCAGGTTTATACTACATATGAACACTTTTCACTTTCTCCCATGCAACTCTGCTGCTAGTAGTCCTTTCATGCAGAATCTTAAGGCCCTAGCTCATGTACAAAACACCAAAGCCAGCTAAAAAGTCAATAATCGATACCTAAAACTTGAATTGTACTACTTCTTACTGGCTGTTACATCAACGTAGAAGCTTCATCTGTGTTCTACTATGGTGCTTTTAGTGTCTCCGCATACCGCAGCACGCGACATAGCTTTGCAGACGATAAGTACAACCGTTTCAGAGAGACGAGCGCCCAATGTGACGACCTGGCTTTAAGTCGATTCGATAACAAATGACGAAAACGGACGGATTTCTCTGGTTTTTTCTACATATGAACACTTTTCACATTCTCCCGTGAAACGCGGCTGCTAGTCCTCCTTTCATGCAGAATCGTAAGGTCCTCGCTCATGTCCAAGGCACCAAAGCCAGCTATAAAGTCAATAATCGATACCTAAAACTTGATTTGTACTGCTTCTTACTGGCTATTACATCAACTTAGAAGCTTCATCTGTGTCCTACTATGGTGCTTTATGTGTCTCCGAATACCGCAGCACGCGACATAGCTTTGCAGACGATAAGTACAACCGTTTCAGAGAGAAGAGCGGCCAATCTGACGATCTGGCTTTAAGTCGATTCGATAAAAAATGACGAAAACGGGCGGATTTCTCAGGTTTTTACTACATATGAACACTTTTCAAATTCTCCCGTGCAACGCGGCTGCTACTCCTCCTTTCATGCACTATCTTAAGGTCCTAGCCCATGTCCAAAGCACCAAAGCCTGCTAAAAAAATGATCGATACTTAAAACTTGAATTGTGCTACTTCTTACTGGCTATTACATCAAATTAGAAGCTTCATCTGTGTTCTAATATGGTGCTTTTAGTGTCTCCGGATACCGCAACAAGCGACATAGCTTAGCAGACAATAAATACAACCGTTTCAGACAGAAGAGCGGCCAATGCGGCGATCTGGCTGTAAGTCGATTCGATAACAAATGACGAAAACGGACGGATATCTCAGGTTTTTACTACATATGAACACTTTTCACATTCTCCCATGCAACTCGGCTACTAGTCCTCCTTTCATGCAGAATCTTAAGGTCCTAGCTCATGTCCAAGGCAAGAAAGCCAGCTAAAAAGTCAATAATCGATACCAAAAACTTGAATTGTACTACTTCTTACTGGCTATTACATCAACTTAGAAGTTTCATCTGTGTTCTACTATGGTGCTTTTAGTGTCTCAGAATACCGCAGCACGCGACATAGCTTTGCAGACGATAAGTACAACCTTTTCAGAGAGAAGAGCGGCCAATGTGACGATGTGGCTTTAAGTCGATTCGATAACAAATGACGAAAACGGACGGATTTCTCAGGTTTTTACTACATATGAACACTTTTCACATTCTCCCAAGCAACTCGGCTACTAGTCCTCCTCTCATGCAGAATCTTAAGGTCCTAGCTCAGGTCCAAGGCACCAAAGCCAGCTAAAAAGTCAATAATCGATACCTAAAACTTGAATTGTACTACTTCTTACTGGCTATTACATCTACTTAGAAGTTTCATCTGTGTTCTACTATGGTGCTTTTAGTGTCTCCGAATACCGCAGCACGCGACATAGCTTTGCAGACGATAAGTACAACCGTTTCAGGGAGAAGAGCGGCCAATGTGACGATCTGGCTTTAAGTCGATTCGACAACAAATGACAAAAACGGACGGATTTCTCAGGTTTTTACTACATATGAACAGTTTTCACATTCTCCCGTCCAACTAGGCTGCTAGTCCTCCTTTCATGCAGAATCTTAAGGTCCTAGCTCAGGTCCAAGGCACCAAAGCCAGCTAAAAAATCAATAATCGATCTAAAACGTGAATTGTACTACTTCTTACTTGCTATTACATCAACTTAGAAGCTTCATCTGTGTCCTACTATCGTGCTTTTAGTGTCTCCGAATACCGCAGCACGCGACATAGCTTTGCAGACGATAAGTACAACCGTTTCAGGGAGAAGAGCGGCCAATGTGACGATCTGGCTTTAAGTCGATTCGACAACAAATGATGAAAACGGACGGATTTCTCAGGTTTTTACTACATATGAACAGTTTTCACATTCTCCCGTCCAACTAGGCTGCTAGTCCTCCTTTCATGCAGAATCTTAAGGTCCTAGCTCAGGTCCAAGGCACCAAAGCCAGCTAAAAAATCAATAATCGATCTAAAACGTGAATTGTACTACTTCTTACTTGCTATTACATCAACTTAGAAGCTTCATCTGTGTCCTACTATCGTGCTTTTAGTGTCTCCGAATACCGCAGCACGCGACATAGCTTTGCAGACGATAAGTACAACCGTTTCAGAGAGAAGAGCGGGAAATGTAACGATCTGGCTTTAAGTCGATTCGATAACAAAAATACGAAAACTTACGGATTTCTCAGGATTTTACTACATATGAACACTTTTCACATTCTCCCATGCAACTCAGCCGCTAGTCCTCCTTTCATGCAGAATCTTAAGGTCCTAGCTCATGTCCAAGGCACCAAAGCCAGCTAAAAAGTCAATAATCGATACCTAAAACTTGAATTGTACTACTTCTTACTGGCTATTACATCAACTTAAAAGCTTCATCTGTGTTCTACTATGGTGCTTTTAGTGTCTCCGCATACCGGAACACGAGACATAGCTTTGCAGACGATAAGTACAACCGTTTCAGAGAGGAGAGCGGCCAATGTGATGATCTGGCTTTGAGTCGATTCGATAATAAATGAAGAAAACGGACGGATTTCTTAGGTTTTTACTACATATGAACACTTTTCACATTCTCCCGTGCAACTCGGCTGCTAGTCCTCCTTTCATGCAGAATCTTAAGGTCCTAGCTCATGTCCAAGGCACCAAAGCCAGCTAAAAAATCAATAATCGATACCTAAAACTCGAATTGTACTACATCTTACTGGGTATTACATCAACTTAGAAGCTTCATCTGTGTTCTACTATGGTGCTTTTAATGTCTCTGCATACCGCAGCACGCAACGTAGCTTTGCAGACGATAAGTACAACTGTTACAGAGAGAAGAGCGGCCAATGTGACGATCTGGCTTCAAGTCGATTCGATGGCTAATGACGAAATCGAACGGATTTTTCAGGTTTTTACTACATATGAACACTTTTCACATTCTCCCATGAAACTCGGCTGCTAGTCCTCCTTTAATGCAGAATCTTAAGGTCCTAGCTCATGTCCAAGGCACCAAAGCCAGCTAAAAAGGCAATAATCGATACCTAAAACTTGAACTGTACTACTTCTTACTGGCTATTACATCAACTTAGAAGCTTTATCTGTGTTCTACTATGGTGCTTTTAATGTCTCTGCATACCGCAGCACGCGACATAGCTTTGCAGACGATAAGTACAACCGTTACAGAGAAAAGAGCGGCCAATGTGACGATCTGGCTACAAGTCGATTCGATAGCTAATGACGAAATCGAACGGATTTCTCAGGTTTTTACTACATATTAACATTTTTCACATTCTCCCATGCAACTCTGCTGCTAGTAGTCCTTTCATGCAGAATCTTAAGGCCCTAGCTCATGTACAAAACACCAAAGCCAGCTAAAAAGTCAATAATCGATACCTAAAACTTGAATTATACTACTTCTTACTGGCTGTTACATCAACGTAGAAGCTTCATCTGTGTTCTACTATGGTGCTTTTAGTGTCTCCGCATACCGCAGCACGCGACATAGCTTTGCAGACGATAAGTACAACCGTTTCAGAGAGACGAGCGCCCAATGTGACGACCTGGCTTTAAGTCGATTCGATAACAAATGACGAAAACGGACGGATTTCTCTGGTTTTTTCCACATATGAACACTTTTCACATTCTCCCGTGAAACGCGGCTGCTAGTCCTCCTTTCATGCAGAATCTTAAGGTCCTCGCTCATGTCCAAGGCAACAAAGCCAGCTATAAAGTCAATAATCGATACCTAAAACTTGATTTGTACTGCTTCTTACTGGCTATTACATCAACTTAGAAGCTTCATCTGTGTCCTACTATGGTGCTTTATGTGTTTCCGAATACCGCAGCACGCGACATAGCTTTGCAGACGATAAGTACAACCGTTTCAGAGAGAAGAGCGGCCAATGTGACGATCTGGCTTTAAGTCGATTCGATAAAAAATGACGAAAACGGGCGGATTTCTCAGGTTTTTACTACATATGAACACTTTTCAAATTCTCCCGTGCAACGCGGCTGCTACTCCTCCTTTCATGCACTATCTTAAGGTCCTAGCCCATGTCCAAAGCACCAAAGCCTGCTAAAAAAATGATCGATACCTAAAACTTGAATTGTGCTACTTCTTACTGGCTATTACATCAAATTAGAAGCTTCATCTGTGTTCTAATATGGTGCTTTTAGTGTCTCCGGATACCGCAACACGCGACATAGCTTAGCAGACAATAAATACAACCGTTTCAGACAGAAGAGCGGCCAATGCGGCGATCTGGCTGTAAGTCGATTCGATAACAAATGACGAAAACAGACGGATATCTCAGGTTTTTACTACATATGAACACTTTTCACATTCTCCCATGCAACTCGGCTACTAGTCCTCCTTTCATGCAGAATCTTAAGGTCCTAGCTCAGGTCCAAGGCACCAAAGCCAGCTAAAAAATCAATAATCGATCTAAAACGTGAATTGTACTACTTCTTACTTGCTATTACATCAACTTAGAAGCTTCATCTGTGTCCTACTATCGTGCTTTTAGTGTCTCCGAATACCGCAGCACGCGACATAGCTTTGCAGACGATAAGTACAACCGTTTCAGAGAGAAGAGCGGGAAATGTAACGATCTGGCTTTAAGTCGATTCGATAACAAAAATACGAAAACTTACGGATTTCTCAGGATTTTACTACATATGAACACTTTTCACATTCTCCCGTGCAAACTCAGCTGCTAGTCCTCCTTTCATGCAGAATCTTAAGGTCCTAGCTCATGTCCAAGGCACCAAAGCCAGCAAAAAGGTCAATAATCGATACCTAAAACTTGAATTGTACTACTTCTTACTGGCTATTACATCAACTTAGAAGCTTCATCTGTGTTCTACTATGGTGCTTTTAGTGTCTCCGCATAACGCAGCACGCGACATAGCTTTGCAAACGATAAGTACAACCGTTTCAGAGAGAAGAGCGGCCATTGTGACGATCTGGCTTTAAGTCGATTCGATAACAAATGACGAAAACGGACGGATATCTCAGGTTTTTACTACATATGAACACTTTTCACATTCTTCAATGCAACTCGGCTACTAGTCCTCCTTTCATGCAGAATCTTAAGGTCCTAGCTCATGTCCAAGGCACCAAAGCCAGCTAAAAAGTCAATAATCGATACCTAAAACTTGAATTGTACTACTTCTTACTGGCTATTACATCTACTTAGAAGTTTCATCTGTGTTCTACTATGGTGCTTTTAGTGTCTCCGAATACCGCAGCACGCGACATAGCTTTGCAGACGATAAGTACAACCGTTTCAGGGGAAGAGCGGCCAATGTGACGATCTGGCTTTAAGTCGATTCGATAACAAATGACGAAAACGGACGGATTTCTCAGGTTTTTACTACATATGAACACTTCTCACATTCTCCCATGCAACTCGGCTACTAGTCCTCCTTTCATGCAGAATCTTAAGGTCCTAGCTCAGGTCCAAGGCACCAAAGCCAGCTAAAAAATCAATAATCGATCTAAAACGTGAATTGTACTACTTCTTACTTGCTATTACATCAACTTAGAAGCTTCATCTGTGTCCTACTATCGTGCTTTTAGTGTCTCCGAATACCGCAGCACGCGACATAGCTTTGCAGACGATAAGTACAACCGTTTCAGAGAGAAGAGCGGGAAATGTAACGATCTGGCTTTAAGTCGATTCGATAACAAAAATACGAAAACTTACGAATTTCTCAGGATTTTACTACATATGAACAGTTTTCACATTCTCCCGTCCAACTAGGCTGCTAGTCCTCCTTTCATGCAGAATCTTAAGGTCCTACCTCAGGTCCAAGGCACCAAAGCCAGCTAAAAAATCAATAATCGATCTAAAACGTGAATTGTACTACTTCTTACTTGCTATTACATCAACTTAGAAGCTTCATCTGTGTTCTACTATCGTGCTTTTAGTGTCTCCGAATACCGCAGCACGCGACATAGCTTTGCAAACGATAAGTACAACCGTTTCAGAGAGACGAGCGCCCAATGTGACGACCTGGCTTTAAGTCGATTCGATAACAAATGACGAAAACGGACGGATTTCTCTGGTTTTTTCTACATATGAACACTTTTCACATTCTCCCGTGAAACGCGGCTGCTAGTCCTCCTTTCATGCAGAATCTTAAGGTCCTCGCTCATGTCCAAGGCAACAAAGCCAGCTATAAAGTCAATAATCGATACCTAAAACTTGATTTGTACTGCTTCTTACTGGCTATTACATCAACTTAGAAGATTCATCTGTGTCCTACTATGGTGCTTTATGTGTTTCCGAATACCGCAGCACGCGAGATAGCTTTGCAGACGATAAGTACAACCGTATCAGAGAGAAGAGCGGCCAATGTGACGATCTGGCTTTAAGTCGATTCGATAAAAAATGACGAAAAGGGACATATTTCTCAGGTTTTTACTACATATGAACACTTTTCACATTCTCCCGTGCACGTCGGCTGCTAGTCCTCCTTTCATGCAGAATCTTAAGGTCCTAGCTCAGGTCCAAGGCACCAAAGCCAGCTAAAAAATCAATAATCGATCTAAAACGTGAATTGTACTACTTCTTACTTGCTATTACATCAACTTAGAAGCTTCATCTGTGTCCTACTATCGTGCTTTTAGTGTATCCGAATACCGCAGCACGCGACATAGCTTTGCAGACGATAAGTACAACCGTTTCAGAGAGACGAGCGCCCAATGTGACGACCTGGCTTTAAGTCGATTCGATAACAAATGACGAAAACGGACGGATTTCTCTGGTTTTTTCTACATATGAACACTTTTCACATTCTCCCGTGAAACGCGGCTGCTAGTCCTCCTTTCATGCAGAATCTTAAGGTCCTCGCTCATGTCCAAGGCAACAAAGCCAGCTATAAAGTCAATAATCGATACCTAAAACTTGATTTGTACTGCTTCTTACTGGCTATTACATCAACTTAGAAGATTCATCTGTGTCCTACTATGGTGCTTTATGTGTTTCCGAATACCGCAGCACGCGAGATAGCTTTGCAGACGATAAGTACAACCGTTTCAGAGAGAAGAGCGGCCAATGTGACGATCTGGCTTTAAGTCGATTCGATAACAAATGACGAAAACGGACGGATTTCTCAGGTTTTTACTACATATGAACACTTCTCACATTCTCCCATGCAACTCGCCTACTAGTCCTCCTTTCATGCAGAATCTTAAGGTCCTAGCTCAGGTCCAAGGCACCAAAGCCAGCTAAAAAATCAATAATCGATCTAAAACGTGAATTGTACTACTTCTTACTTGCTATTACATCAACTTAGAAGCTTCATCTGTGTCCTACTATCGTGCTTTTAGTGTCTCCGAATACCGCAGCACGCGACATAGCTTTGCAGACGATAAGTACAACCGTTTCAGAGAGAAGAGCGGGAAATGTAACGATCTGGCTTTAAGTCGATTCGATAACAAAAATACGAAAACTTACGAATTTCTCAGGATTTTACTACATATGAACACTTTTCACATTCTCCCGTGCAACTCAGCTGCTAGTCCTCCTTTCATGCAGAATCTTAAGGTCCTAGCTCAGGTCCAAGGCACCAAAGCCAGCTAAAAAATCAATAATCGAATCTAAAACGTGAATTGTACTACTTCTTACTTGCTATTACATCAACTTAGAAGCTTCATCTGTGTCCTACTATCGTGCTTTTAGTGTCTCCTAATACCGCAGCACGCGACATAGCTTTGCAGACGATAAGTACAACCGTTTCAGAGAGACGAGCGCCCAATGTGACGACCTGGCTTTAAGTCGATTCGATAACAAATGACGAAAACGGACGGATTTCTCTGGTTTTTTCTACATATGAACACTTTTCACATTCTCCCGTGAAACGCGGCTGCTAGTCCTCCTTTCATGCAGAATCTTAAGGTCCTAGCTCAGGTCCAAGGCACCAAAGCCAGCTAAAAAATCAATAATCGATCTAAAACGTGAATTGTACTACTTCTTACTTGCTATTACATCAACTTAGAAGCTTCATCTGTGTCCTACTATCGTGCTTTTAGTGTCTCCGAATACCGCAGCACGCGACATAGCTTTGCAGACGATAAGTACAACCGTTTCAGAGAGACGAGCGCCCAATGTGACGACCTGGCTTTAAGTCGATTCGATAACAAATGACGAAAACGGACGGATTTCTCTGGTTTTTTCTACATATGAACACTTTTCACATTCTCCCGTGAAACGCGGCTGCTAGTCCTCCTTTCATGCAGAATCTTAAGGTCCTAGCTCAGGTCCAAGGCACCAAAGCCAGCTAAAAAATCAATAATCGATCTAAAACGTGAATTGTACTACTTCTTACTTGCTATTACATCAACTTAGAAGCTTCATCTGTGTCCTACTATCGTGCTTTTAGTGTCTCCTAATACCGCAGCACGCGACATAGCTTTGCAGACGATAAGTACAACCGTTTCAGAGAGAAGAGCGGGAAATGTAACGATCTGGCTTTAAGTCGATTCGATAACAAAAATACGAAAACTTACGGATTTCTCAGGATTTTACTACATATGAACACTTTTCACATTCTCCCGTGCAACTCAGCTGCTAGTCCTCCTTTCATGCAGAATCTTAAGGTCCTAGCTCATGTCCAAGGCACCAAAGCCAGCAAAAAAGTCAATAATCGATACCTAAAACTTGAATTGTACTACTTCTTACTGGCTATTACATCAACTTAGAAGCTTCATCTGTGTTCTACTATGGTGCTTTTAGTGTCTCCGCATAACGCAGCACGCGACATAGCTTTGCAAACGATAAGTACAACCGTTTCAGAGAGAAGAGCGGCCATTGTGACGATCTGGCTTTAAGTCGATTCGATAACAAATGACGAAAACGGACGGATTTCTCAGGTTTTTACTACATATGAACACTTTTCACATTCTCCCATGCAACTCGGCTACTAGTCCTCCTTTCATGCAGAATCTTAAGGTCCTAGCTCATGTCCAAGGCACCAAAGCCAGCTAAAAAGTCAATAATCGATACCTAAAACTTGAATTGTACTACTTCTTACTGGCTATTACATCTACTTAGAAGTTTCATCTGTGTTCTACTATGGTGCTTTTAGTGTCTCCGAATACCGCAGCACGCGACATAGCTTTGCAGACGATAAGTACAACCGTTTCAGGGAGAAGAGCGGCCAATGTGACGATCTGGCTTTAAGTCGATTCGATAACAAATGACGAAAACGGACGGATTTCTCAGGTTTTTACTACATATGAACACTTCTCACATTCTCCCATGCAACTCGGCTACTAGTCCTCCTTTCATGCAGAATCTTAAGGTCCTAGCTCAGGTCCAAGGCACCAAAGCCAGCTAAAAAATCAATAATCGATCTAAAACGTGAATTGTACTACTTCTTACTTGCTATTACATCAACTTAGAAGCTTCATCTGTGTCCTACTATCGTGCTTTTAGTGTCTCCGAATACCGCAGCACGCGACATAGCTTAGCAGACGATAAGTACAACCGTTTCAGAGAGAAGAGCGGGAAATGTAACGATCTGGCTTTAAGTCGATTCGATAACAAAAATACGAAAACTTACGAATTCCTCAGGATTTTACTACATATGAACAGTTTTCACATTCTCCCGTCCAACTAGGCTGCTAGTCCTCCTTTCATGCAGAATCTTAAGGTCCTAGCTCAGGTCCAAGGCACCAAAGCCAGCTAAAAAATCAATAATCGATCTAAAACGTGAATTGTACTACTTCTTACTTGCTATTACATCAACTTAGAAGCTTCATCTGTGTCCTACTATCGTGCTTTTAGTGTCTCCGAATACCGCAGCACGCGACATAGCTTTGCAGACGATAAGTACAACCGTTTCAGAGAGACGAGTGCCCAATGTGACGACCTGGCTTTAAGTCGATTCGATAACAAATGACGAAAACGGACGGATTTCTCTGGTTTTTTCTAGATATGAACACTTTTCACATTCTCCCGTGAAACGCGGCTGCTAGTCCTCCTTTCATGCAGAATCTTAAGGTCCTCGCTCATGTCCAAGGCAACAAAGCCAGCTATAAAGTCAATAATCGATACCTAAAACTTGATTTGTACTGCTTCTTACTGGCTATTACATCAACTTAGAAGATTCATCTGTGTCCTACTATGGTGCTTTATGTGTTTCCGAATACCGCAGCACGCGAGATAGCTTTGCAGACGATAAGTACAACCGTTTCAGAGAGAAGAGCGGCCAATGTGACGATCTGGCTTTAAGTCGATTCGATAAAAAATGACGAAAAGGGACATATTTCTCAGGTTTTTACTACATATGAACACTTTTCACATTCTCCCGTGCACGTCGGCTGCTAGTCCTCCTTTCATGCAGAATCTTAAGGTCCTAGCTCAGGTCCAAGGCACCAAAGCCAGCTAAAAAATCAATAATCGATCTAAAACGTGAATTGTACTACTTCTTACTTGCTATTACATCAACTTAGAAGCTTCATCTGTGTCCTACTATCGTGCTTTTAGTGTCTCCGAATACCGCAGCACGCGACATAGCTTTGCACACGATAAGTACAACCGTTTCAGAGAGAAGGGCGGGAAATGTAACGATCTGGCTTTAAGTCGATTCGATAACAAAAATACGAAAACTTACGGATTTCTCATGTTTTTACTACATATGAACACTTTTCACATTCTCCCGTGCAACTCAGCTGCTAGTCCTCCTTTCATGCAGAATCTTAAGGTGCTAGCTCATGTCCAAGGCACCAAAGCCAGCTAAAAAGTTAATAATCGATACCTAAAACTTGAATTGTACTACTTCTTACTGGCTATTACATCAACTTAGAAGCTTCATCTGTGTTCTACTATGGTGCTTTTAGTGTCTCCGCATAACGCAGCACGGACATAGCTTTGCAGACGATAAGTACAACCGTTTCAGAAAGAAGAGCGGCCATTGTGACGATCTGGCTTTAAGTCGATTCGATAACAATTGACGAAAACGGACGGATATCTCAGGTATTTACTACATATGAACACTTTTCACATTCTCCCATGCAACTCGGCTACAAGTCCTCCTTTCATGCAGAATCTTAAGGTCCTAGCTCATGTCCAAGGCACCAAAGCCCGCTAAAAAGTCAATAATCGATACCTAAAACTTGAATTGTACTACTTCTTACTGGCTATTACATCTACTTAGAAGTTTCATCTGTGTTCTACTATGGTGCTTTTAGTGTCTCCGAATACCGCAGCACGCGACATAGCTTTGCAGACGATAAGTACAACCGTTTCAGGGAGAAGAGCGGCCAATGTGACGATCTGGCTTTAAGTCGATTCGATAACAAATGACGAAAACGGACGGATTTCTCAGGTTTTTACTACATATGAACACTTTTCACATTCTCCCGTCCAACTAGGCTGCTAGTCCTCCTTTCATGCAGAATCTTAAGGTCCTAGCTCAGGTCCAAGGCACCAAAGCCAGCTAAAAAATCAATAATCGATCTAAAACGTGAATTGTACTAATTCTTACTTGCTATTACATCAACTTAGAAGCTTCATCTGTGTCCTACTATCGTGCTTTTAGTGTCTCCGAATACCGCAGCACGCGACATAGCTTTGCAGACAATAAGTAAAACCGTTTCAGAGAGAAGAGCGGCCAATGTAACGATCTGGCTTTAAGTCGATTCGATAACAAATGACGAAAACTTACGGATTTCTCAGGTTTTTACTACATATGAACACTTTTCACATTCTCCCGTGCAACTCAGCTGCTAGTCCTCCTTTCATGCAGAATCTTAAGGTCCTAGCTCATGTCCAAGGCACCATAGCCAGCTAAAAAGTCAATAATCGATACCTAAAACTTGAATTGTACTACTTCTTACTGGCTATTACATCAACTTAAAAGCTTCATCTGTGTTCTACTATGGTGCTTTTAGTGTCTCCGCATACCGCAACACGAGACATAGCTTTGCAGACGATAAGTACAACCGTTTCAGAGAGGAGAGCGGCCAATGTGACGATCTGGCTTTGAGTCGATTCGATAACAAATGAAGAAAACGGTCGGATTTCATAGGTTTTTACTACATATGAACACTTTTCACATTCTCCCGTGCAACTCGGCTGCTAGTCCTCCTTTCATGCAGAATCTTAAGGTCCTAGCTCATGTCCAAGGCACCAAAGCCAGCTAAAAAGTCAATAATCGATACCTAAAACTTGAATTGTACTACTTCTTACTGGCTATTACATCAACTTAAATGTTTCATGTGTGTTCTACTATGGTGCTTTTAGTGTCTCCGCATACCGCAGCACGCGACATAGCTTTGCAGACGATGAGTACAACCGTTTCAGGGAGAAGAGCGGCCAATGTGACAATCTGGCTTTAAGTCGATTCGATAACAAATGACGAAAACGGACGGATTTCTCAGGTTTTTACTACATATGAACACTTTTCACATTCTCCCGTGCAACTCGGCTGCTAGTCCTCCTTTCATGCAGAATCTTAAGGTCCTAGCTCATGTCCAAGGCACCAAAGCCAGCTAAAAAATCAATAATTGATACATAAAACTTGAATTGTACTACTTTCTTACTGGCTATTACATCAACTTAGAAGTGTCATCTGTGTTCTACTATGGTGCTTTTAGTGTCTCCGCATACCGCAGCACGCGACATAGCTTTGCAGACGATAAGGACAACCGTTTCAGAGAGAAGAGCGGCCAATGTGACGATCTGGCTTCAAGTCGATTCGAGAGCTAATGACGAAATCGAACGTATTTCTCAGGTTTTTACTACATATGAACACTTTTCACATTCTCCCATGCAACTCGGCTGCTAGTCCTCCTTTCATGCAGAATCTTAAGGCCCTAGCTCATGTCCAAAGCACCAAAGCCAGCTAAAAAGTCAATAATCGATACCTAAAACTTGAATTGTACTACTTCTTACTGGCTGTTACATCAACTTAGAAGATTCATCTGTGTTCTTCTATGGTGCTTTTAGTGTTTCCGCATACCGCAGCACGCGACATAGGTTTGCAGACGATAAGTGCAACCGTTTCAGAGAGACGAGCGGCCAATGTGACGACCTGGCTCTAAGTCGATTCGATAACAAATGACGAAAACGGACGGATTTCTCAGGTTTTTACTACATATGAACACTTTTCACATTCTCCCGTGCAACGCGGCTGCTAGTCCCCCTTTCATGCAGAATCTTAAGGTCCTAGCTCATGTCCAAGGCACCAAAGCCAGCTAAAAAGTCAATAATCGATACCTAAAACTTGATTTGTACTACTTCTTACTGGCTATTACATCAACTTAGAAGCTTCATCTGTGTCCTACTATGGTGCTTTAAGTGTCTCCGAATACCGCAGCACGCGACATATGTTTGCAGACGATAAGTACAACCGTTTCAGAGAGAAGAGCGGCCAATGTGACGATCTGGCTTTAAGTCGATTCGATAACAAATGACGAAAACGGACATATTTCTCAGGTTTTTACTACATATGAACACTTTTCACATTCTCCCGTGCACGTCGGCTGCTAGTCCTCCTTTAATGCACTATCTTAAGGTCCTAGCCCATGTCCAAAGCACCAAAGCCAGCTAAAAAGTCAATAATCGATACCTAGAACTTGAATTGTACTACTTCTTACTGGCTATTACATCAACTTAGAAGCTTCATCTGTGTTCTAATACGGTGCTTTTAGTGTCTCCGGATACCGCAATACGCGACATAGCTTAGCAGACGATAAGTACAACCTTTTCAGACAGAAGAGCGGCCAATGCGGCGATCTGGCTTTAAGTCGATTCAATAACAAATGACGAAAACGGACGGGTTTCTCAGGTTTTTACTACATATGAACACTTTTCACATTCTCCCATGCAACTCGGCTGCTAGTCCTCCTTTCATGCAGAATCTTAAGGTCCTAGCTCATGTCCAAAGCACCAAAGCCAGCTAAAAAGTCAATAATCGATACCTAAAACTTAAATTGTACTACTTCTTACTGGCTCTTACATCAACTTAGAAGCTTCATCTGTGTTCTACTATGGTGCTTTTAGTGTCTCCGCATACCGCAGCATGCAACATAGCTTTGCAGACGATAAGGACAACCGTTTCAGAGAGAAGAGCGGCCAATGTGACGATCTGGCTTCAAGTCGATTCGAGAGCTAATGACGAAATCGAACGTATTTCTCAGGTTTTTACTACATTTGAACACTTTTCACATTCTCCCATGCAACTCGGCTGCTAGTCCTCCTTACATGCAGAATCTTAAGGCCCTAGCTCATGTCCAAAGCACCAAAGCCAGCTAAAAAGTCAATAATCGATACCTAAAACTTAAATTGTACTACTTCTTACTGGCTGTTACATAAACTTAGAAGCTTCATCTGTGTTCTACTATGGTGCTTTTAGTGTCTCCGCATACCGCAGCACGTGACATAGGTTTGCAGACAATAAGTACAACCGTTTCAGAGAGACGAGCGGCCAAGTTGACGACCTGGCTTTAAGTCGATTCGATAACAAATGACGAAAACGGACGGATTTCTCAGGTTTTTACTACATATGAACACTTTTCACATTCTCCCGTGCAACGCGGCTGCTAGTCCTCTTTTCATGCTGAATCTTAAGGTCCTAGCTCATGTCCAAGGCAACAAAGCCAGTTAAAAAGTCAATAATCGATACCTAAAACTTGATTTGTACTACTTCTTACTGGCTATTACATCAACTTAGAAGCTTCATCTGTGTCCTACTATGGTGCTTTAAGTGTCTCCGAATACCGCAGCACGCGACATAGCTTTGCAGACGATAAGTACAACCGTTTCAGAGAGAAGAGCTGTCAATGTGACGATCTGGCTTTAAGTCGATTCGATAACAAATGACGAAAACGGACATATATCTCAGGTTTTTACTACATATGAACACTTTTCACATTCTCTCATGCACAATCTTAAGGTCCTAGCCCTTGTCCAAAGCAAAAAAAGCCTGCTAAAAAGTCAATAATCGATACCTAAAACTTGAATTGTACTACCTCTTACTGGCTATTACATCAACTTAGAAGCCTCATCTGTGTTCTACTATGGTGCCTTTAGTGTCTCCGCATAACGCAGCACGTGACATAGCTTTGCAGACGATAACTACAACAGTTTTAAAGAGAACAGCGGCCATTGTGACGATCTGGCTTTAAGTCGATTCCATAACAAATGACGAAAACGGACGGATTTCACAGGTTTTTTCTACATATGAACACTTTTCACATTCTCCAATGCAACTCGGCTGCTAGTCCTCCTTTCATGCAGAATCTTAAGGTCCTAGCTCATGTCCAAGGCACCAAAGCCAGCTAAAAAGGCAATAATCGATACCTAAAACTTGAACTGTACTACTTCTTACTGGCTATTACATCAACTTAGAAGCTTCATCTGTGTTCTACTATGGTGCTTTTAGTGTCTCCGCATACCGCAGCACGCGACATAGCTTTGCAGACGATAAGTACCACCGTTTCAGAGAGAAGAGCGGCCAATGTGACGATCTGGCTTTAAGTCGATTAGATAACAAATGACGAAAACGGACTGATTTCTCAGGTTTTTACTACATATGAACACTTTTCACATTCTCCCGTGCAACTCGGCTGCTAGTCCTCCTTTCATGCAGAATCACAAAGTCCTAGCTCATGTCCAAGGCATCAAAGCCAGCTAAAAAGGCAATAATCGATACCTAAAACTTGATTTGTACTACTTCGTACTGGCTATTACATCAACTTAGAAGCTTCATCTGTGTTATTCTACGGTGCTTTTAGTGTCTCCGCATACCGCAGCACGCGACATAGGTTTGCAGACGATAAGGACAACCGTTTCAGAGAGAAGAGCGGCCAATGTGACGATCTGGCTTCAAGTCGATTCGAGAGCTAATGACGAAATAGAACGGATTTTTCAGGTTTTTACTACATATGAACACTTTTCACATTCTCCCGTGAAACTCGGCTGCTAGTCCTCCTTTCATGCAGAATCTAAAGGTAATAGCTCATGTCCAAGGCACCAAAGCCAGCTAAAAAGTCAATAATCGATACCTAAAACTTGAACTGTACTACTTCTTACTGGCTATTACATCAACTTAGAAGCTACATCTGTGTTCTACTATGGTGCTTTTAGTGTCTCCGCATACCGCAGCACGCGACATAGCTTTGCAGACGATAAGGACAACCGTTTCAGAGAGAAGAGCGGCCAATGTGACGATCAGGCTTCAAGTCGATTCGATAGCAAATGACGAAAACGAACGGGTTTCTCAGGTTTTTACTACATATGAACACTTTTCACATTCTCCCGTGCAACTCGGCTGCGAGTCCTCCTTTCATGCAGAATCGTAAGGTCCTGGCTCATGTCCAAGGCACCAAAGCCAGCTAAAAAGTCAATAATCGATACCTAAAACTTGATTTGTACTACTTCTTACTGGCTATTACATCAACTTAGAAGCTTCATCTGTGTTCTACTATGGTGCTTTTAGTGTCTCCGCATACCGCAGCACGCGACATAGCTTTGCAGACGATAAGTACAACCGTTTCAGAGAGAAGAGCGGCCAATGTGACGATCTGGCTCGAAGTCGATTCGATAACAAATGACGAAAACGGACGGATTTCTCAGGTTTTTACAACATATGAACACTTTTCACATTCTCCCGTGCAACTCGGCTGCTAGTCCTCCTTTCATGCAGAATCTTAAGGTCCTAGCTCATGTCCAATGAACCAAAGCCAGCTAAAAAGTCAATAATCGATACCTAATACTTGAATTGTACTACTTCTTACTGGCTATTACATCAACTTTGAAGCTTCATCTGTGTTCTACTATGGCGCTTTTAGTGTCTCCGCATTCCGCAGCACGCGACATAGCTTTGCAGACGATAAGTACAACTGTTTTAGAGAGAAGAGCGGCCAATGTGACGATCTGCCTTTAAGTCGATTCGATAACAAATGACGAAAACGGACGGAATGCTCAGGTTTTTACTACATATGAACACTTTTCACATTCTCCCGTGCAACGCGGCTTTTAGTCCTCCTTTCATGCAGAATCTTATAGTCCTAGCTAATGTCCAAGGCACCAAAGCCAGCTAAAAAATCAGTAATCGATACCTAAAACTTGAATTGTATTACTCCTTACTGGCAATTACATCAACTTAGAAGCTTCATCAGTGTTCTACTATGGTGCTTTTAGTGTCTCCACATACCGCAACAGGCGTCATAGCTTTGCAGACGATAAGTACAACAGTTTCAGAGAGAAGAGCGGCCAATGCGTCGATCTGGCTTTTAGTCGATTCGATAACAAATGACGAAAACTTACGGATTTCTCAGGTTTTTACTACATATGAGCACTTTTCACATTCTCCCATGCAACTCGGCTGCTAGTCCTCCTTTCATGCAGAATCTTAAGGTCCTAGCTCATGTCGAAGGCACCAAAGCCAGCTAAAAAGTCAATAATCGATACCTTAAACTTGAACTCTACTACTTCTTACTGGCTATTACATCAACTTAGAAGCTTCATCTGTGTTCTACTACGGTGCTTTTAGTGTCTCCTCATACCGCAGCACGCGACATAGCTTTGCAGACGATAAGTACAACCGTTTCAGAGAGAAGGGCGGCCAATGTGACGATCTGGCTTCAAGTCGATTCGATAGCAAATGACAAAAACGAACGGATTTCTCAGGTTTTTACTACATATGAACACTTTTCACATTCTCCCTTGCAACTCGGCTGCTAGTCTTCCTTTCATGCAGAATCGTAAGGCCCTAGCTCATGTCCAAATCACCAAAGCCAGCTAAAAAGTCAATAATCGATACCTAAAACTTGAATTGTACTACTTCTTTCTGGCTGTTACATCAACTTAGAAGCTTCATCTGTGTTCTACTATGGTGCTTTTAGTGTCTCCGCATACCGCAGCACGCGACATAGCTTTGCAGACGATAAGGACAACCGTTTCAGAGAGACGAGCGGCCAATGTGACGACCTGGCTTTAAGTCGATTCGATAACAAATGACGAAAACGGACGGATTTCTCAGGTTTTTACTACATATGAACACTTTTCACATTCTCCCGTGCAACGCGGCTGCTAGTCCTCCTTTCATGCAGAATCTTAAGGTCCTAGCTCATGCCCAAGGCACAAAAGCCAGCTAAAAAGTCAATAATCGATACCTGAAACTTGGACTGTACTACTTCTTACTGTCTATTACATCAACTTAGAAGCTTTATCTGTGTTCTACTAAGGTGCTTTTAGTGTCTCCGCCTGCCGCAGCACGCGACATAGCTATGCAGACGATAAGTACAACCATTTCAGAGAGAAGACCGGCCAATGTGACGATCTGGCCCTAAGTCGATTCGATAACAAATGATGATAACTAACGGACTTCTCAGGTTTTTACTACATATGAACACTTTACACATTCTCCCGTGCAACTCGGCTGCTAGTCCTCCTTTCATACTGATTCTAAAGGTCCTAGCTCATGTCCAAGGCTCCAAAGCCAGCTAAAAAGTCAATAATCGATACCTAAAACTTGAATTGTACTACTTCTTACTGGCTATTACATCAACTTAGAAGCTTCATCTGTGTTCTTCTATGGTGACTTTAGTGTCTCCGCATAACTCAGCACGCGACATAGCTTTGCAGACGATAAGTACAACCGTTACAGAGAGAAGAGCGGCCAATGTGACGATCTGGCTTCAAGTCGATTCGATAGCTAATAACGAAATCAAACGGATTTCTCAGGATTTTACTACATATGAACACTTTTCACATTCTCCCATGCAACTCGGCTGCTAGTCCTCCTTTCATGCAGAATCTTAAGGCCCTAGCTCATGTACAAAACACCAAAGCCAGCTAAAAAGTCAATAATCGATACCTAAAACTTGAATTGTACTACTTCTTTCTGGCTGTTACATCAACTTAGAAGCTTCATCTGTGTTCTACTATGGTGCTTTTAGTGTCTCCGCATACCGCAGCACGCGACATAGCGTTGCAGACGATAAGTACAACCGTTTCAGAGAGACGAGCCGCCAATGTGACGACCTGGCTTTAAGTCGATTCGATAACAAATGACAAAAACGGACGGATTTCTCAGGTTTTTACTACATGAGAACACTTTTCACATTCTCTCGTGAAACGCGGCTGCTAGTCCTCCTTTCATGCAGAATCTTAAGGTCCTATATCATGTCCAAGGCACAGAAGCCAGCTAAAAAGTCAATAATCGATACCAAAAACTTGGACTGTATTACTTCTTACTGGCTATTACATCAACTTAGAAGCTTCATCTGTGTTCTACTAAGGTGCTTTTAGTGTCTCCGCCTGCCGCAGCACGCGACATAGCTTTGCAGACGATAAGTACAACCATTTCAGAGAGAAGAGCGGCCACTGTGACGATCTGGCCCTAAGTCGATTCGATAACAAATGATGATAACTAACGGACTTCTCAGGTTTTTACGACATATGAACACTTTACACATTCTCCCGTGCAACTCGGCTGCTAGTCCTCCTTTCATACAGAATCTAAAGGTCCTAGCTCATGTCCAAGGCACCAAAGCCAGCTAAAAAGTCAATAATCGATACCTAAAACTTGAATTGTACTACTTCTTACTGCCTATTACATCAACTTAGAAGCTTCATCTGTGTTCTACTATGGTGATTTTAGTGTCTCCGCATAACTCAGCACGCGACATAGCTTTGCAGACGATAAGTACAACAGTTTCAGGTGAAGAGCGGACAATGTGACGATCTGGCTTTATGTCGATTCGATAACAACTGACGAAAACGGACGGATTTCTCAGGTTTTTACTACATATGAACATTTTTCACATACTCCCTTGCAATGCGGCTGCTAGTCCTCCTTTCATGCAGAATCTTAAGGTCATAGCTCATGTCCAAAGCACCAAAGCCAGCTAAAAAGTCAATTATCGATACCTAAAACTTGAATTGTACTACTTCTTACTGGCTATTACATCAACTTAGAAGCTTCATCTGTGTTCTACTATGGTGCTTTTAGTGTCTCCGCATACCGCAGCACGCGACATAGCTTTGCACACGATAAGTACAACCGTTTCAAGGAGAAGAGCGGCCAATGTGACGACTTGGCTTTAAGTCGATTCGATAACAACTGACGAAAACGGACGGATTTCTCAGGTTTTTACTACATATGAACATTTTTCACATACTCCCTTGCAATGCGGCTGCTAGTCCTCCTTTCATGCAGAATCTTAAGGTCATAGCTCATGTCCAAAGCACCAAAGCCAGCTAAAAAGTCAATTATCGATACCTAAAACTTGAATTGTACTACTTCTTACTGGCTATTACATCAACTTAGAAGCTTCATCTGTGTTCTACTATGGTGCTTTTAGTGTCTCCGCATACCGCAGCACGCGACATAGCTTTGCACACGATAAGTACAACCGTTTCAGAGAGAAGAGCGGCCAATGTGACGACTTGGCTTTAAGTCGATTCGATAACAAATGATGAAAACGGACGGATTTCTCAGGTTTTTACTACATATGAACACTTTTCACATACTCCCTTGCAACGCGGCTGCTAGTCCTCCTTTCATGCAGAATCTTAAGGGCCTAGCTCATGTCCAAGGCACCAAAGCCAGCTAAAAAGTCAAAAATCGATACCTAAAACTTGAATTCTACTACTTCTTACTGGCTATTACATCAACTTAGAAGCTTCATCTGTGTTCTACTATGGTGATTTTAGTGTCTCCGCATAACTCAGCATGCGACATAGCTTTGCAGACGATAAGTACAACCGTTTCAGGAGAAGAGCGGCCAATGTGACGATCTGGCTTTAAGTCGATTCGATAACAAATTACGAAAACGGACGGAATTCTGAGGTTTTTACTACATCTGAACACTTTTCACATTCTCCCGTGCAACGCGGCTACTAGTCCTCCTTTCATGCAGAATCTGAAGGTCCTAGCTCATGTCCATGGCACCAAAGGCAGCTAAAAAGTCAATAATCGATACCTAAAACTAGAACTGTACTACTTCTTACTGGCTATTACATCAACTTAGAAGCTGCATCTGTGTTCTACTATGGTGCTTTTAGTGTCTCCACATAGCGCAGCACGTGACATAGCTTTGCAGACGATAAGTACAACCGTTTCAGAGAGAAGAGCGTCCAATGTGACGACCTGGCTTTAAGTCGATTCGATAACAAATGACGAAAACGGACGGAATTCTCAGGTTTCTACTACATATGAACACTTTTCACATTCTCCCATGCAACTCGGCTGCTAGTCCTCCTTTCATGCAGAATCTTAAGGTCCTAGCTCGTGTCCAAGGCACCAAAGCCAGCTTAAAAGTCAATAATCGATACCTAAAACCTGAACTGTACTACTTCTTACTGGCTATTACATCAACTTAGAAGCTTCATCTGTGTTCTACTATGGTGCTTTTTAGTGTCTCCTCATACCGCAGCACGCGACATAGCTTTGCAGACGATAAGTACAACCGTTTCAGAGAGAAGAGCGGCCAATGTGACGACCTGGCTTTAGGTCGCTTCGATAACAAATGACGAAAACGGACGGATTTCTCAGGTTTTTACTACATATGAACACTTTTCACATTCTCCCGTGCAACTCGGCTGCTAGTCCTCCCTTCATGCAGAATGTTAATATCCAGCCCATGTCCAAGGCACCAAAGCCAGCTAAAAAGTCAATAATCGATACTTAAAACTAGAATTGTACTACTTCTTACTGGCTATTACATCAACTTAGAAGCTTCATCTGTGTTCTACTATGGTGATTTTAGTGTCTCCGCATAACTTTGCACGCGACACAGCTTTGCAGACGATAAGTACAACCGTTTCAGGCGAATAGCGGCCAATGTAACGATATGGCTTTAAGTCGATTCGATAACAAATTACGAAAACGGACGGAATTCTGAGGTTTTTACTACATCTGAACACTTTTCACATTCTCCCGTGCAACGCGGATACTAGTCCTCTTTTCATGCAGAATCTTAAGGTCCTAGCTAATGTCCAAGGCACCAAAGCCAGCAAAAAAGTCAATTATCGATACCTAAAACTTGAATTGTATTACTCCTTACTGGCAATTACATCAACTTAGAAGCTTAATCTGTGTTCTACTATGGTGCTTTTAGTGTCTCCGCATACCGCAGCACGCGACATAGCTTTGAAGACGATACGTACAACCGTTTCAGAGAGAAGAGCGGCCAATGTGACGATCTGGCTTCAAGTCGATTCTATAGCAAATGACGAAAACGAACGGTTTCCTCATAATTTTACTACATATGAACACTTTTCACATTCTCCCACGCAACTCGTCTGCTAGTCCTCCTTTCATGCAGAATCTTAAGGCCCTAGCTAATGTCCAAGGCACCAAAGCCAGCAAAAAAGTCAGTAATCGATACCTAAAACTTGAATTCTATTACTCCTTACTGGCAATTACATCAACTTAGAAGCTTAATCTGTGTTCTACTATGGTGCTTTTAGTGTCTCCGAATACCGCAGCACGCGACATAGCTTTGCAGACGATAGGTACAACCGTTTCAGAGAGAAGAGCGGCCAATGTGACGATCTGGCTTTAAGTCGATTCGATAACAAATGATGAAAACGAACGGATTTCTCAGGTTTTTACTACATATGAACACTTTTCACATTCCCCCGTGCAACTCGGCAGCTAGCCCTCCTTTCATGCAGAATCTAAAAGTCCAAGCTCATGTCCAAGGCACCAAAGCCAGCTAAAATGTCAATAATCGATACCTAAAACTTGAATTCTATTACTTCTTACTGGCAATTACATCAACTTAGAAGCTTCATCTATGTCCTACTATGGTGCTTTTAGTGTCTCCACATACGGCAGCCCGCGTCATAGCTTTGCAGACGATATGAGCAACCGTTCGGAGAGAAGAGCGGCCAATGTGACGATTTGGCTTTAAGTCGATTCGATAACAAATGACGAAAACGGACAGATTTCTCAGGTTTTTACTACATATGAATACTTTTCACATTCTCCTGTGCAACGCGGCTGCTAGTCCTCCTTTCATGCAGAATCGTAAGGTCCTAGCTCATCTCCAAGGCACCAAAGCCAGCTAAAAAGTCAATAATCGATACCTAAAACTTGATTTGTACTACTTCTTACTACCTATTACATCAACTTAGAAGCATCATCTGTGTTCTACTATGGTGCTTTTAGTGTCCCCGAATACCGTAGCACGCGACATAGCTTTGCAGACGATAAGTACAACCGTTTCAGAGAGAAGAGCGGCCAATGTGACCATATGGCTTTAAGTCGTTTCGATAACAAATAACGAAAACGGACGGAAATCTCAGATTTTTACTATATATGAACACTTTTCACATTCTCCCGTGCAACTCGGCTGCTAGTCCTCCTTTCATGCAGAATCTAAAGGTCCAAGCTCATGTCCAAGGCACAAAGCCAGCTAAAAAGTCAATAATCGATACATAAAACTTGTATTGTACTACTTCTTACTGGCTATTACATCAACTTAGAACCTTCATCGGTGTTCTACTATAGTTCTTTTCGTGTCCCCGCATACCGCAGCAAGCGACATAGCTTTGCAGTCGATAAGTACAACCGTTTCAGAGAGAAGAGCGGCCAATATGACGACCTGGCTTTAAGACGATTCGATAACAAATGACGAAAACGGACGGAATTCTCAGGTTTTTACTACATCTGAACACTTTTCACATTCTCCCATACAACGCGGCTACTAGTCCTCCTTTCATGCAGAATCTTAAAGTCCTAGCTAATGTCCAAGGCACCAAAGCCAGCTAAAAAAGTCAATAATCGATACCTAAAACTTGAATTGTATTACTTCTTACTGGCAATTACATCAACTTAGAAGCTTCATCTATGTTCTACTATGGTGCTTTTAGTGTCTCCACATACCGCAGCACGCGTCATAGCTTTGCAGACGATAAGTGCAACCGTTCGGAGAGAAAAGCGGCCAATGTGACGATCTGGCTCTAAGTCGATTCGATAACAAATGACGGAAACGGACGGATTTCTCAGGTTTTTACTACATATGAACACTTTTCACATTCTCCAACGCAACTCGTCTGCTACTCCTCCTTTCATGCAGAATCTTAAGGTCCTAGCTCATGTCCAAGGCACCAAAGCCAGCTAAAAAGTCAATAATTGATACATAAAACTTGAATTGTACTACTTCTTACTGGCTATTACATCAACTTAGAAGCTTCATCTGTGTTCTACTGTGGTGCTTTTAGTGTCTCCGCATACCGCAGCACCCGACATAGCTTTGCAGACGATAAGTACAAGCGTTTCAGAGAGAAGAGCGGCCAATGTGACGATCTGGCTTTAAGTCGATTCGATACCAAATGACGAAAACGGACGGATTTCTGAGGTTTTTACTACATATGAACACTTTTCACATACTCCCTTGCAACGCGGCTGCTAGTCCTCTTTTCATGCAGAATCTTAAAGTCCTAGCTAATGTCCAAGGCACCAAAGCCAGCTAAAAAGTAAATAATCGATACCTAAAACTTGAATTGTATTACTTCTTACTGGCAATTACATCAACTTAGAAGCTTCATCTGTGTTCTACTATGGTGCTTTGAGTGTCTCTGCATACCGCAGCACCCGACATAGCTTTGCAGACGATAAGTACAACCGTTTCAGAGAGAAGAGCGGCCAATGTGACGACCTGGCTTTAAGTCGATTCGATATGAAATGACGAAAATGGACGGAATTCTCAGGTTTTTACTACATATGAACACTTTCCACATTCTCCCGTGCAATGCGGCTGCTAGTCCTCCTTTCATGCAGAATCTTAAGGTCCTAGGTCATGTCCAAGGCACCAAAGCCAGCTAAAAAGTCAATAATCGATACATAGAACTTGAATTCTACTACTTCTTACTGGCTATTACATCTACTTAGAAGCTTCATCTGTGTTCTATTATGGTACATTTATTGTCTCCGAATACCGAAGCACGCGACATAGCTTTGCAGACGATAAGTACAACCGTTTCAGAGAGAAGAGCAACCAATGTGACGATCTGGCTTTAAGTCGATTCGATAAGAAATGACGAAAACGGACGGTTTTCTCAGGTTTTTACTACATATGAAAACTTTTCACATTCTCCAATGCAACGCGGCTGCAAGTCCTCCTTTAATGCAGAATCTTAAGGTCCTTGCTCTTGTCCAAGGCACCAAAGCAGCTAAAAAGTCAATAATCGATACCTAAAACTTGAACTGTACTACTTCTTACAGGCTATTACATCAACTTAGAAGCTTCATCTGTGTTCTACTATGGTGCTTTTAGTGTCTCAGCCTACCGCAGCATGCGACATAGCTTTGCACACGATAAGTACAACCATTTCAGAGAGAAGAGCGGAAAATGTGACGATCTGGCTTTAAGTCGATTCGATAACAAATGACGAAAACGGACGAAATTCTAAGGTTTTTACTACATATGAACACTTTTCACATTCTCCCGTGTACGCGGCAACTAGTGCTCCTTTCATGCAGAATCTTAAAGCCCTAGCCAATGTCCAAGGCACCAAAGCCAGCTACAAAGTCAATAATCGATACCTAAAACTTGAATTGTATTACTTCTTACTGGCAATTACATCTACTTAGAAGCTTCATCTGTGTTCTACTATGGTGCTTTTACTGTCTCCGCATACCGCAGCACGCGACATAGCTTTGCAGACGATAAGGACAACCGTTTCAGAGAGACGAGCGGCCAATGTGACGACCTGGCTTTAAGTCGATTCGATAACAAATGACGAAAACGGACGGATTTCTCAGGTTTTTACTACATATGAACACTTTTCACATTCTCCCGTGCAACGCGGCTGCTAGTCCTCCTTTCATGCAGAATCTTAAGGTCCTAGCTCATGCCCAAGGCACAAAAGCCAGCTAAAAAGTCAATAATCGATACCTGAAACTTGGACTGTACTACTTCTTACTGTCTATTACATCAACTTAGAAGCTTTATCTGTGTTCTACTAAGGTGCTTTTAGTGTCTCCGCCTGCCGCAGCACGCGACATAGCTATGCAGACGATAAGTACAACCATTTCAGAGACAAGACCGGCCAATGTGGCGATCTGGCCCTAAGTCGATTCGATAACAAATGATGATAACTAACGGACTTCTCAGGTTTTTACTACATATGAACACTTTACACATTCTCCCGTGCAACTCGGCTGCTAGTCCTCCTTTCATACTGATTCTAAAGGTCCTAGCTCATGTCCAAGGCTCCAAAGCCAGCTAAAAAGTCAATAATCGATACCTAAAACTTGAATTGTACTACTTCTTACTGGCTATTACATCAACTTAGAAGCTTCATCTGTGTTCTTCTATGGTGACTTTAGTGTCTCCGCATAACTCAGCACGCGACATAGCTTTGCAGACGATAAGTACAACCGTTACAGAGAGAAGAGCGGCCAATGTGACGATCTGGCTTCAAGTCGATTCGATAGCTAATAACGAAATCAAACGGATTTCTCAGGATTTTACTACATATGAACACTTTTCACATTCTCCCATGCAACTCGGCTGCTAGTCCTCCTTTCATGCAGAATCTTAAGGCCCTAGCTCATGTCCAAAGCACCAAAGCCAGCTAAAAAGTCAATAATTGATACCTAAAACTTGAATTGTACTACTTCTTTCTGGCTGTTACATCAACTTAGAAGCTTCATCTGTGTTCTACTATGGTGCTTTTAGTGTCTCCGCATACCGCAGCACGCGACATAGCGTTGCAGACGATAAGTACAACCGTTTCAGAGAGACGAGCGGCCAATGTGACGACCTGGCTTTAAGTCGATTCGATAACAAATGACAAAAACGGACGGATTTCTCAGGTTTTTACTACATGAGAACACTTTTCACATTCTCTCGTGAAACGCGGCTGCTAGTCCTCCTTTCATGCAGAATCTTAAGGTCCTATATCATGTCCAGGGCACAGAAGCCAGCTAAAAAGTCAATAATCGATACCAAAAACTTGGACTGTATTACTTCTTACTGGCTATTACATCAACTTAGAAGCTTCATCTGTGTTCTACTAAGGTGCTTTTAGTGTCTCCGCCTGCCGCAGCACGCGACATAGCTTTGCAGACGATAAGTACAACCATTTCAGAGAGAAGAGCGGCCACTGTGACGATCTGGCCCTAAGTCGATTCGATAACAAATGATGATAACTAACGGACTTCTCAGGTTTTTACGACATATGAACACTTTACACATTCTCCCGTGCAACTCGGCTGCTAGTCCTCCTTTCATACAGAATCTAAAGGTCCTAGCTCATGTCCAAGGCACCAAAGCCAGCTAAAAAGTCAATAATCGATACCTAAAACTTGAATTGTACTACTTCTTACTGCCTATTACATCAACTTAGAAGCTTCATCTGTGTTCTACTATGGTGATTTTAGTGTCTCCGCGTAACTCAGCACGCGACATAGCTTTGCAGACGATAAGTACAACAGTTTCAGGTGAAGAGCGGACAATGTGACGATCTGGCTTTATGTCGATTCGATAACAACTGACGAAAACGGACGGATTTCTCAGGTTTTTACTACATATGAACATTTTTCACATACTCCCTTGCAATGCGGCTGCTAGTCCTCCTTTCATGCAGAATCTTAAGGTCATAGCTCATGTCCAAAGCACCAAAGCCAGCTAAAAAGTCAATTATCGATACCTAAAACTTGAATTGTACTACTTCTTACTGGCTATTACATCAACTTAGAAGCTTCATCTGTGTTCTACTATGGTGCTTTTAGTGTCTCCGCATACCGCAGCACGCGACATAGCTTTGCACACGATAAGTACAACCGTTTCAAGGAGAAGAGCGGCCAATGTGACGACTTGGCTTTAAGTCGATTCGATAACAACTGACGAAAACGGACGGATTTCTCAGGTTTTTACTACATATGAACATTTTTCACATACTCCCTTGCAATGCGGCTGCTAGTCCTCCTTTCATGCAGAATCTTAAGGTCATAGCTCATGTCCAAAGCACCAAAGCCAGCTAAAAAGTCAATTATCGATACCTAAAACTTGAATTGTACTACTTCTTACTGGCTATTACATCAACTTAGAAGCTTCATCTGTGTTCTACTATGGTGCTTTTAGTGTCTCCGCATACCGCAGCACGCGACATAGCTTTGCACACGATAAGTACAACCGTTTCAGAGAGAAGAGCGGCCAATGTGACGACTTGGCTTTAAGTCGATTCGATAACAAATGATGAAAACGGACGGATTTCTCAGGTTTTTACTACATATGAACACTTTTCACATACTCCCTTGCAACGCGGCTGCTAGTCCTCCTTTCATGCAGAATCTTAAGGTCCTAGCTCATGTCCAAGGCACCAAAGCCAGCTAAAAAGTCAAAAATCGATACCTAAAACTTGAATTCTACTACTTCTTACTGGCTATTACATCAACTTAGAAGCTTCATCTGTGTTCTACTATGGTGATTTTAGTGTCTCCGCATAACTCAGCATGCGACATAGCTTTGCAGACGATAAGTACAACCGTTTCAGGAGAAGAGCGGCCAATGTGACGATCTGGCTTTAAGTCGATTCGATAACAAATTACGAAAACGGACGGAATTCTGAGGTTTTTACTACATCTGAACACTTTTCACATTCTCCCGTGCAACGCGGCTACTAGTCCTCCTTTCATGCAGAATCTGAAGGTCCTAGCTCATGTCCATGGCACCAAAGGCAGCTAAAAAGTCAATAATCGATACCTAAAACTAGAACTGTACTACTTCTTACTGGCTATTACATCAACTTAGAAGCTGCATCTGTGTTCTACTATGGTGCTTTTAGTGTCTCCACATAGCGCAGCACGTGACATAGCTTTGCAGACGATAAGTACAACCGTTTCAGAGAGAAGAGCGTCCAATGTGACGACCTGGCTTTAAGTCGATTCGATAACAAATGACGAAAACGGACGGAATTCTCAGGTTTTTACTACATATGAACACTTTTCACATTCTCCCATGCAACTCGGCTGCTAGTCCTCCTTTCATGCAGAATCTTAAGGTCCTAGCTCGTGTCCAAGGCAATAAAGCCAGCTTAAAAGTCAATAATCGATACCTAAAACCTGAACTGTACTACTTCTTACTGGCTATTACATCAACTTAGAAGCTTCATCTGTGTTCTACTATGGTGCTTTTTAGTGTCTCCTCATACCGCAGCACGCGACATAGCTTTGCAGACGATAAGTACAACCGTTTCAGAGAGAAGAGCGGCCAATGTGACGACCTGGCTTTAGGTCGCTTCGATAACAAATGACGAAAACGGACGGATTTCTCAGGTTTTTACTACATATGAACACTTTTCACATTCTCCCGTGCAACTCGGCTGCTAGTCCTCCCTTCATGCAGAATGTTAATATCCAGCCCATGTCCAAGGCACCAAAGCCAGCTAAAAAGTCAATAATCGATACTTAAAACTAGAATTGTACTACTTCTTACTGGCTATTACATCAACTTAGAAGCTTCATCTGTGTTCTACTATGGTGATTTTAGTGTCTCCGCATAACTTTGCACGCGACACAGCTTTGCAGACGATAAGTACAACCGTTTCAGGCGAATAGCGGCCAATGTAACGATATGGCTTTAAGTCGATTCGATAACAAATTACGAAAACGGACGGAATTCTGAGGTTTTTACTACATCTGAACACTTTTCACATTCTCCCGTGCAACGCGGATACTAGTCCTCCTTTCATGCAGAATCTTAAGGTCCTAGCTAATGTCCAAGGCACCAAAGCCAGCAAAAAAGTCAATTATCGATACCTAAAACTTGAATTGTATTACTCCTTACTGGCAATTACATCAACTTAGAAGCTTAATCTGTGTTCTACTATGGTGCTTTTAGTGTCTCCGCATACCGCAGCACGCGACATAGCTTTGAAGACGATACGTACAACCGTTTCAGAGAGAAGAGCGGCCAATGTGACGATCTGGCTTCAAGTCGATTCTATAGCAAATGACGAAAACGAACGGTTTCCTCATAATTTTACTACATATGAACACTTTTCACATTCTCCCACGCAACTCGTCTGCTAGTCCTCCTTTCATGCAGAATCTTAAGGCCCTAGCTAATGTCCAAGGCACCAAAGCCAGCAAAAAAGTCAGTAATCGATACCTAAAACTTGAATTCTATTACTCCTTACTGGCAATTACATCAACTTAGAAGCTTAATCTGTGTTCTACTATGGTGCTTTTAGTGTCTCCGAATACCGCAGCACGCGACATAGCTTTGCAGACGATAGGTACAACCGTTTCAGAGAGAAGAGCGGCCAATGTGACGATCTGGCTTTAAGTCGATTCGATAACAAATGATGAAAACGAACGGATTTCTCAGGTTTTTACTACATATGAACACTTTTCACATTCCCCCGTGCAACTCGGCAGCTAGCCCTCCTTTCATGCAGAATCTAAAAGTCCAAGCTCATGTCCAAGGCACCAAAGCCAGCTAAAATGTCAATAATCGATACCTAAAACTTGAATTCTATTACTTCTTACTGGCAATTACATCAACTTAGAAGCTTCATCTATGTCCTACTATGGTGCTTTTAGTGTCTCCACATACGGCAGCCCGCGTCATAGCTTTGCAGACGATATGAGCAACCGTTCGGAGAGAAGAGCGGCCAATGTGACGATTTGGCTTTAAGTCGATTCGATAACAAATGACGAAAACGGACGGATTTCTCAGGTTTTTACTACATATGAATACTTTTCACATTCTCCTGTGCAACGCGGCTGCTAGTCCTCCTTTCATGCAGAATCGTAAGGTCCTAGCTCATCTCCAAGGCACCAAAGCCAGCTAAAAAGTCAATAATCGATACCTAAAACTTGATTTGTACTACTTCTTACTACCTATTACATCAACTTAGAAGCATCATCTGTGTTCTACTATGGTGCTTTTAGTGTCCCCGAATACCGTAGCACGCGACATAGCTTTGCAGACGATAAGTACAACCGTTTCAGAGAGAAGAGCGGCCAATGTGACCATATGGCTTTAAGTCGTTTCGATAACAAATAACGAAAACGGACGGAAATCTCAGATTTTTACTATATATGAACACTTTTCACATTCTCCCGTGCAACTCGGCTGCTAGTCCTCCTTTCATGCAGAATCTAAAGGTCCAAGCTCATGTCCAAGGCACAAAGCCAGCTAAAAAGTCAATAATCGATACATAAAACTTGTATTGTACTACTTCTTACTGGCTATTACATCAACTTAGAACCTTCATCGGTGTTCTACTATAGTTCTTTTCGTGTCCCCGCATACCGCAGCAAGCGACATAGCTTTGCAGTCGATAAGTACAACCGTTTCAGAGAGAAGAGCGGCCAATATGACGACCTGGCTTTAAGACGATTCGATAACAAATGACGAAAACGGACGGAATTCTCAGGTTTTTACTACATCTGAACACTTTTCACATTCTCCCATACAACGCGGCTACTAGTCCTCCTTTCATGCAGAATCTTAAAGTCCTAGCTAATGTCCAAGGCACCAAAGCCAGCTAAAAAAGTCAATAATCGATACCTAAAACTTGAATTGTATTACTTCTTACTGGCAATTACATCAACTTAGAAGCTTCATCTATGTTCTACTATGGTGCTTTTAGTGTCTCCACATACCGCAGCACGCGTCATAGCTTTGCAGACGATAAGTGCAACCGTTCGGAGAGAAAAGCGGCCAATGTGACGATCTGGCTCTAAGTCGATTCGATAACAAATGACGGAAACGGACGGATTTCTCAGGTTTTTACTACATATGAACACTTTTCACATTCTCCAACGCAACTCGTCTGCTACTCCTCCTTTCATGCAGAATCTTAAGGTCCTAGCTCATGTCCAAGGCACCAAAGCCAGCTAAAAAGTCAATAATTGATACATAAAACTTGAATTGTACTACTTCTTACTGGCTATTACATCAACTTAGAAGCTTCATCTGTGTTCTACTGTGGTGCTTTTAGTGTCTCCGCATACCGCAGCACCCGACATAGCTTTGCAGACGATAAGTACAAGCGTTTCAGAGAGAAGAGCGGCCAATGTGACGATCTGGCTTTAAGTCGATTCGATACCAAATGACGAAAACGGACGGATTTCTGAGGTTTTTACTACATATGAACACTTTTCACATACTCCCTTGCAACGCGGCTGCTAGTCCTCTTTTCATGCAGAATCTTAAAGTCCTAGCTAATGTCCAAGGCACCAAAGCCAGCTAAAAAGTAAATAATCGATACCTAAAACTTGAATTGTATTACTTCTTACTGGCAATTACATCAACTTAGAAGCTTCATCTGTGTTCTACTATGGTGCTTTGAGTGTCTCTGCATACCGCAGCACCCGACATAGCTTTGCAGACGATAAGTACAACCGTTTCAGAGAGAAGAGCGGCCAATGTGACGACCTGGCTTTAAGTCGATTCGATATGAAATGACGAAAATGGACGGAATTCTCAGGTTTTTACTACATATGAACACTTTTCACATTCTCCCGTGCAATGCGGCTGCTAGTCCTCCTTTCATGCAGAATCTTAAGGTCCTAGGTCATGTCCAAGGCAACAAAGCCAGCTAAAAAGTCAATAATCGATACATAGAACTTGAATTCTACTACTTCTTACTGGCTATTACATCTACTTAGAAGCTTCATCTGTGTTCTATTATGGTACATTTATTGTCTCCGAATACCGAAGCACGCGACATAGCTTTGCAGACGATAAGTACAACCGTTTCAGAGAGAAGAGCAACCAATGTGACGATCTGGCTTTAAGTCGATTCGATAAGAAATGACGAAAACGGACGGTTTTCTCAGGTTTTTACTACATATGAAAACTTTTCACATTCTCCAATGCAACGCGGCTGCAAGTCCTCCTTTAATGCAGAATCTTAAGGTCCTTGCTCTTGTCCAAGGCACCAAAGCAGCTAAAAAGTCAATAATCGATACCTAAAACTTGAACTGTACTACTTCTTACAGGCTATTACATCAACTTAGAAGCTTCATCTGTGTTCTACTATGGTGCTTTTAGTGTCTCAGCCTACCGCAGCATGCGACATAGCTTTGCACACGATAAGTACAACCATTTCAGAGAGAAGAGCGGAAAATGTGACGATCTGGCTTTAAGTCGATTCGATAACAAATGACGAAAACGGACGAAATTCTAAGGTTTTTACTACATATGAACACTTTTCACATTCTCCCGTGTACGCGGCAACTAGTGCTCCTTTCATGCAGAATCTTAAAGCCCTAGCTAATGTCCAAGGCACCAAAGCCAGCTACAAAGTCAATAATCGATACCTAAAACTTGAATTGTATTACTTCTTACTGGCAATTACATCTACTTAGAAGCTTCATCTGTGTTCTACTATGGTGCTTTTACTGTCTCCGCATACCGCAGCACGCGTCATAGCTTTGCAGACGATAAGTGCAATCGTTCAGAGAGAAGAGCGGCCAATGTGACGATATGGTTTTAAGTCGATTCGATACCAAATGACGAAAACTGACGGATTTCTCAGGTTTTTACTACATATGAACACTTTTCACATACTCCCTTGCAACGCGGCTGCTAGTCCCCCTTTCATGCAGAATCTTAAGGTCCTAGCTCATGTCCAAGGCACCAAAGCCAGCTAAAAAGTCAATAATCGATACCTAAAACTTGAATTGTACTACTTCTTACTGGCTATTACATCAATTTAGAAGCTTCATCTGTGTTCTACTATGGTTCTTTTAGTGTCTCCACATACCGCAGCACGCGACATAGCTTTGCAGACGATAAGTACAACCGTTCCAGAGAGAAGAGCGGCCAATGTGACGACCTGGCTTTAAGTCGATTCGATAAGAAATGACGAAAACGGACGGTATTCTCAGGTTTTTACTACATATGAACACTTTTCACATTCTCCCATGCAACGCGGCTGCTAGTCCCCCTTTCATGTAGAATCTTAAGGGCCTAGCTCTTGTCCAAGGCACCAAAGCAGCTAAAAAGTCAATAATCGATACCTAAAACTTGATTTGTACTACTTCTTACTGGCTATTACATCAACTTAGAAGCATCATCTGTGTTCTACTATGGTACATTTATTGTCTCCGAATAGCGCAGCACGAGACATACCTTTGCAGACGATAAGTACAACCGTTTCAGAGAGAAGAGCGGCCAATGTGAAGATCTGGCTTTGAGTTGATTCGATAACAAATGACGAAAACGGACGGATTTCTCAGGTTTTTACTACATATGAACACTTTTCACATACTCCCTTGCAACGCGGCTGCTAGTCCTTCTTTCATGCAAAATCTTAACGTCCTAGCTCATGTCCAAGGCACCAAAACCAGCTAAAAAGTCAATAATCGATACCTAAACCTTTAACTGTACTACTTCTTACTGGCTATTACATCAACTTAGAAGCTTCATCTGTGTTCTTCTATGGTGCTTTTAGTGTCTCCGCCTACCGCAGCACGCGACATAGCTTTGCACACGATAAGTACAACCATTTCAGAGAGAAGAGCGGAAAATGTGACTATCTGGCTTTAAGTCGATTCGATAACAAATGATGAAAACGAACGGATTTCTCTGGTTTTTACTACATATGAACACTTTTCACATTCTCCCATGCAACTCGGCTGCTAGTCCTCCTTTCATGCAGAATCTTAAGGTCCTAGCTCAAGTCCAAGGCACCAAAGCCAGCTAAAAAGTCAATAACTGATACATAAAACTTGAATTGAACTACTTCTTACTGGCTATTACATCAACTTAGAAGCTTCATCTGTGTTCTACTGTGGTGCTTTTAGTGTCTCCGCATACCGCAGCACCCGACATAGCTTTGCAGACGATAAGTACAAGCGTTTCAGAGAGAAGAGCGGCCAATGTGACGATCTGGCTTTAAGTCGATTCGATACCAAATGACGAAAACGGACGGATTTCTGAGGTTTTTACTACATATGAACACTTTTCACATACTCCCTTGCAACGCGGCTGCTAGTCCTCTTTTCATGCAGAATCTTAAAGTCCTAGCTAATGTCCAAGGCACCAAAGCCAGCTAAAAAGTAAATAATCGATACCTAAAACTTGAATTGTATTACTTCTTACTGGCAATTACATCAACTTAGAAGCTTCATCTGTGTTCTACTATGGTGCTTTGAGTGACTCTGCATACCGCAGCACCCGACATAGCTTTGCAGACGATAAGTACAACCGTTTCAGAGAGAAGAGCGGCCAATGTGACGACCTGGCTTTAAGTCGATTCGATATGAAATGACGAAAATGGACGGAATTCTCAGGTTTTTACTACATATGAACACTTTTCACATTCTCCCGTGCAATGCGGCTGCTAGTCCTCCTTTCATGCAGAATCTTAAGGTCCTAGGTCATGTCCAAGGCACCAAAGCCAGCTAAAAAGTCAATAATCGATACATAGAACTTGAATTCTACTACTTCTTACTGGCTATTACATCTACTTAGAAGCTTCATCTGTGTTCTATTATGGTACATTTATTGTCTCTGAATACCGCAGCACGCGACATAGCTTTGCAGACGATAAGTACAACCGTTTCAGAGAGAAGAGCAACCAATGTGACGATCTGGCTTTAAGTCGATTCGATAAGAAATGACGAAAACGGACGGTTTTCTCAGGTTTTTACTACATATGAAAACTTTTCACATTCTCCAATGCAACGCGGCTGCAAGTCCTCCTTTAATGCAGAATCTTAAGGTCCTTGCTCTTGTCCAAGGCACCAAAGCAGCTAAAAAGTCAATAATCGATACCTAAAACTTGAACTGTACTACTTCTTACAGGCTATTACATCAACTTAGAAGCTTCATCTGTGTTCTACTATGGTGCTTTTAGTGTCTCAGCCTACCGCAGCATGCGACATAGCTTTGCACACGATAAGTACAACCATTTCAGAGAGAAGAGCGGAAAATGTGACGATCTGGCTTTAAGTCGATTCGATAACAAATGACGAAAACGGACGAAATTCTAAGGTTTTTACTACATATGAACACTTTTCACATTCTCCCGTGTACGCGGCAACTAGTGCTCCTTTCATGCAGAATCTTAAAGCCCTAGCTAATGTCCAAGGCACCAAAGCCAGCTACAAAGTCAATAATCGATACCTAAAACTTGAATTGTATTACTTCTTACTGGCAATTACATCTACTTAGAAGCTTCATCTGTGTTCTACTATGGTGCTTTTACTGTCTCCGCATACCGCAGCACGCGTCATAGCTTTGCAGACGATAAGTGCAACCGTTCAGAGAGAAGAGCGGCCAATGTGACGTTATGGTTTTAAGTCGATTCGATACCAAATGACGAAAACTGACGGATTTCTCAGGTTTTTACTACATATGAACACTTTTCACATACTCCCTTGCAACGCGGCTGCTAGTCCCCTTTCATGCAGAATCTTAAGGTCCTAGCTCATGTCCAAGGCACCAAAGCCAGCTAAAAAGTCAATAATCGATACCTAAAACTTGAATTGTACTACTTCTTACTGGCTATTACATCAATTTAGAAGCTTCATCTGTGTTCTACTATGGTTCTTTTAGTGTCTCCACATACCGCAGCACGCGACATAGCTTTGCAGACGATAAGTACAACCGTTCCAGAGAGAAGAGCGGCCAATGTGACGACCTGGCTTTAAGTCGATTCGATAAGAAATGACGAAAACGGACGGTATTCTCAGGTTTTTACTACATATGAACACTTTTCACATTCTCCCATGCAACGCGGCTGCTAGTCCCCCTTTCATGTAGAATCTTAAGGGCCTAGCTCTTGTCCAAGGCACCAAAGCAGCTAAAAAGTCAATAATCGATACCTAAAACTTGATTTGTACTACTTCTTACTGGCTATTACATCAACTTAGAAGCATCATCTGTGTTCTACTATGGTACATTTATTGTCTCCGAATAGCGCAGCACGAGACATACCTTTGCAGACGATAAGTACAACCGTTTCAGAGAGAAGAGCGGCCAATGTGAAGATCTGGCTTTGAGTTGATTCGATAACAAATGACGAAAACGGACGGATTTCTCAGGTTTTTACTACATATGAACACTTTTCACATACTCCCTTGCAACGCGGCTGCTAGTCCTTCTTTCATGCACAATCTTAACGTCCTAGCTCATGTCCAAGGCACCAAAACCAGCTAAAAAGTCAATAATCGATACCTAAACCTTGAACTGTACTACTTCTTACTGGCTATTACATCAACTTAGAAGCTTCATCTGTGTTCTTCTATGGTGCTTTTAGTGTCTCCGCCTACCGCAGCACGCGACATAGCTTTGCACACGCTAAGTACAACCATTTCAGAGAGAAGAGCGGAAAATGTGACAATCTGGCTTTAAGTCGATTCGATAACAAATGATGAAAATGAACGGATTTCTCTGGTTTTTACTACATATGAACACTTTTCACATTCTCCCATGCAACTCGGCTGCTAGTCCTCCTTTCATGCAGAATCTTAAGGTCCTAGTTCATGTCCAAGGCACCAAAGCCAGCTAAAAAGTCAATAATCGATACCTAAAACTTGAATTGTACTACTTCTTACTGGCTATTACATCAACTTAGAAGCTTCATCTGTGTTCTACTATGGTGCTTTTAGTGTCTCCGCGTACCGCAGCACGCGACATAGCTTTGCACACGATAAGTACATCCGCTTCAGAGAGAAGAGCGGCCAATGTGACGATCTGGCTTTAAGTCGATTCGATAACAAATGACGAAAACGGACGAAATTCTCAGGTTTTTACTACATATGAACACTTTTTACATTCTCCCGTGCAAGGCGGCAACTAGTGCTCCTTTCATGCAGAATCTTAAAGTCCTAGCTAATGTCCAAGGCACCAAAGCCAGCTAAAAAGTTAATAATCGATACCTAAAACTTGAATTGTATTACTTCTTACTGGCAATTACATCTACTTAGAAGCTTCATCTGTGTTCTACTATGGTGCTTTTAGTGTCTCTGCATACCGCAGCACCCGTCATAGCCTTGCAGACGATAAGTGCAACCGTTCAGAGAGAAGAGCGGCCAATGTGACGATATGGTTTTAAGTCGATTCGATAACAAATGACGAAAGCGGATGAATTCTCAGATTTTTACTACATATGAACACTTTTCACATTCTCCCGTGCAACACGGCTGCTAGTCCTCCTTTCATGCAGAATATTGAAGTCCTAGCTCATGTCCAAGGCACCAAAGCCAGCTAAAATGTCAATAATCGATACCTAAAACTTGAAATGTACTACTTCTTACTGGCTATTACATCAACTTAGAAGCTTCATCTGTGTTCAACTATGGTGCTCTTTGTGTGTCCGCACACCGCAGCACGAGACATAGTTTTGCAGACGATAAGTTCAACCGTTTCAGAGAGAAGAGCGGTCAATGTAACGATCTGGCTTCAAGTCGATTCGATAACAAATGACGAAAACGGACGGATTTCCCAGGTTTTTACTACATATGAACACTTTTCACATACTCCCTCGCAACGCGGCTGCTAGTCCTCCTTTCATGCACAATCTTAAGGTTCTAGCTCAAGTCCAAGGCACCAAAGCCAGCTAAAAAGTCAATAATCGATTCCTAAAACTTGAACTGTACTACTTCTTACTGGCTATTACATCAACTTAGAAGCTTCATCTTTCTACTATGGTGCTTTTAGTGTCTCCGCCTACCGCAGCACGCGACATAGCTTTGCACACGATAAGTACAACCATTTCAGCGAGAAGAGCGACCAATGTGACGATCTGGCTTTAAGTCGATTCGATAACAAATGATGAAAACGAACGGATTTCTCAGGTTTTTACTACATATGAACACTTTTCACATTCTCCCATGCAACTCGGCTGCTAGTCCTCCTTTCATGCAAAATCTAAAGGTCATAGCTCATGTCCGAGGCCCCAAAGCCAGCTAAAAAGTCAATAATCGATACCTAAAACTTGAATTGTACTACTTCTTACTGGCTATTACATCAACTTAGAAGCTTCATCTGTGTTCTACTATGGTGCTTTTAGTATCTTCACATACCGCAGCACGCGTCATAGCTTTGCAGACGATAAGTGCAACCGTTCAGAGAGAAGAGCGGCCAATGTGACAATCTGGCTTTAAGTCGATTCGATAACAAATGACGAAAACGGACGAAATTCTCAGGTTTTTACTACATATGAAAACTTTTCACATTCTCCCGTACAACGCGGCAACTAGTCCTCCTTTCATGCAGAATCTTAAAGTCCTAGGTAATGTCCAAGGCACCAAAGCCAGCTAAAAAGTCAATAATCGATACCTAAAACTTGAATTGTATTACTTCTTACTGGCAATTACATCTACTTAGAAGCTTCATCTGTGTTCTACTATGGTGCTTTTAGTGTCTTCACATACCGCAGCACGCGTCATAGCTTTGCAGACGATAAGTGCAACCGTTCAGAGAGAAGAGCGGCCAATGTGATGATATGGTTTTAAGTCGATTCGATAACAAATGACGAAAACGGACGGAATTCTCAGATTTTTACTACATATGAACACTTTTCACATTCTCCCCTGCTACACGGCTGCTAGTCCTCCTTTCATGCACAATCTTAAGGTCCTAGCTCAAGTCCAAGGCACCAAAGCCAGCTAAAAAGTCAATAATCGATTCGTAAAACTTGAACTGTACTACTTCTTACTGGCTATTACATCAACTTAGAAGCTTCATCTTTCTACTATGGTGCTTTTAGTGTCTCCGCCTACCGCAGCATGCGACTAGCTTTGCAGTACAACCGTTTCAGAGAGAAGTTCGGCGAATGTGACGACCTGGCTTTAAGTCGATTCGATAACAAATGACGAAAACGGACGGATTTCTCAGGTTTTTACTACATATGAACACTTTTCACGTTCTTCCATGCAACGCGGCTACTAGTCCTCATTTCATGCAGAATCTTAAAGTCCTAGCTAATGTCCAAGGCACCAAAGCCAGCTAAAAAGTCAATAATCGATACCTAATACTTAAATTATACTACTTCTTACTGGCTATTACATCAACTTAGAAGCTTCATCTGTGTTATACTATGGTGCTTTTAGTGTCTCCACATACCGCAGCACGCGTCATAGCTTTGCAGACGACAAGTGCAACCGTTCAGACAGAAGGGCGGCCAATGTGACGATCTGGCTTTAAGCCGATTCGATAACAAATGACGAAAACGGACGGATTTCTCAGGTTTTTACTACATATGAACACTTTTCACATTCTCCCATGCAACTCGGCTGCTAGTCCGCCTGTCATGCAGAATCGTGAGGTCCTAGCTCATGTCCAAGGCACCAAAGCCAGCTAAAAAGTCAATAATCGATACCTAAAACTTGAATTGTACTACTTCTTACTGGCTATTACTTCAACTTAGAAGCTTCATCTCTGTTCTACTATGGTGCTTTTAGTGTCTCCGCATAACGCAGCACGCTACATAGCTTTGCAGACGATAAGTACAACCGTTTCAGAGAGAAGAGCGGCCAATGTGTCGATCTGGCTTTAAGTCGATTCGATAACAAATGATGAAAACGAACGGATTTCTCAGGTTTTTACTACATATGAACACTTTTCACATTCTCCCATGCAACGCGGCTGCTAATCCTCCTTTCATGCAGAATCTTGAAGTCCTAGCTCATGTCCAAGGCACCAAAGCCAGCTAAAATGTCAATAATCGATACCTAAAACTTGAAATGTACTACTTCTTACTGGCTATTACATCAACTTAGAAGCTTCATCTGTGTTCAACTATGGTGCTCTTTGTGTGTCCGCACACCGCAGCACGAGACATAGTTTTGCAGACGATAAGTTCAACCGTTTCAGAGAGAAGAGCGGTCAATGTAACGATCTGGCTTCAAGTCGATTCGATAACAAATGACGAAAACGGACGGATTTCCCAGGTTTTTACTACATATGAACACTTTTCACATACTCCCTTGCAACGCGGCTGCTAGTCCTCCTTTCATGCACAATCTTAAGGTTCTAGCTCAAGTCCAAGGCACCAAAGCCAGCTAAAAAGTCAATAATCGATTCCTAAAACTTGAACTGTACTACTTCTTACTGGCTATTACATCAACTTAGAAGCTTCATCTTTCTACTATGGTGCTTTTAGTGTCTCCGCCTACCGCAGCACGCGACATAGCTTTGCACACGATAAGTACAACCATTTCAGCGAGAAGAGCGGCCAATGTGACGATCTGGCTTTAAGTCGATTCGATAACAAATGATGAAAACGAACGGATTTCTCAGGTTTTTACTACATATGAACACTTTTCACATTCTCCCATGCAACTCGGCTGCTAGTCCTCCTTTCATGCAGAATCTAAAGGTCATAGCTCATGTCCGAGGCCCCAAAGCCAGCTAAAAAGTCAATAATCGATACCTAAAACTTGAATTGTACTACTTCTTACTGGCTATTACATCAACTTAGAAGCTTCATCTGTGTTCTACTATGGTGCTTTTAGTGTCTTCACATACCGCAGCACGCGTCATAGCTTTGCAGACGATAAGTGCAACCGTTCAGAGAGAAGAGCGGCCAATGTGACGATCTGGCTTTAAGTCGATTCGATAACAAATGACGAAAACGGACGAAATTATCAGGTTTTTACTACATATGAAAACTTTTCACATTCTCCCGTACAACGCGGCAACTAGTCCTCCTTTCATGCAGAATCTTAAAGTCCTAGGTAATGTCCAAGGCACCAAAGCCAGCTAAAAAGTCAATAATCGATACCTTAAACTTGAATTGTATTACTTCTTACTGGCAATTACATCTACATAGAAGCTTCATCTGTGTTCTACTATGGTGCTTTTAGTGTCTTCACATACCGCAGCACGCGTCATAGCTTTGCAGACGATAAGTGCAACCGTTCAGAGAGAAGAGCGGCCAATGTGATGATATGGTTTTAAGTCGATTCGATAACAAATGACGAAAACGGACGGAATTCTCAGATTTTTACTACATATGAACACTTTTCACATTCTCCCCTGCTACACGGCTGCTAGTCCTCCTTTCATGCACAATCTTAAGGTCCTAGCTCAAGTCCAAGGCACCAAAGCCAGCTAAAAAGTCAATAATCGATTCGTAAAACTTGAACTGTACTACATCTTACTGGCTATTACATCAACTTAGAAGCTTCATCTTTCTACTATGGTGCTTTTAGTGTCTCCGCCTACCGCAGCACGCGACATAGCTTTGCACACGATAAGTACAACCATTTCAGAGGGAAGAGCGGCCAATGTGACGATCAGGCTTTAAGTCGATTCGATAACAAATGATGAAAACGAACGGATTTCTCAGGTTTTTACTACATATGAACACTTTTCACATTCTCCCATGCAACTCGGCTGCTAGTGCTCCTTTCATGCAGAATCTTAAAGTCCTAGCTAATGTCCAAGGCACCAAAGCCAGCTAAAAAGTCAATAATCGATACCTAAAACTTGAATTGTATTACTTCTTACTGGCAATTACATCTACTTAGAAGCTTCATCTGTGTTCTACTATGGTGCTTTTAGTGTCTTCACATACCGCAGCACGCGTCATAGCTTTGCAGACGATAAGTGCAACCGTTCAGAGAGAAGAGCGGCCAATGTGACGGTATGGTTTTAAGTCGATTCGATAACAAATGACGAAAACGGACGGAATTCTCAGATTTTTACTACATATGAACACTTTTCACATTCTCCACTGCTACACGGCTGCTAGTCCTCCTTTCATGCACAATCTTAAGGTCCTAGCTCAAGTCCAAGGCACCAAAGCCAGCTAAAAAGTCAATAATCGATTCGTAAAACTTGAACTGTACTACTTCTTACTGGCTATTACATCAACTTAGAAGCTTCATCTTTCTACTATGGTGCTTTTAGTGTCTCCGCCTACCGCAGCATGCGACTAGCTTTGCAGTACAACCGTTTCAGAGAGAAGTTCGGCGAATGTGACGACCTGGCTTTAAGTCGATTCGATAACAAATGACGAAAACGGACGGATTTCTCAGGTTTTTACTACATATGAACACTTTTCACGTTCTCCCATGCAACGCGGCTACTAGTCCTCATTTCATGCAGAATCATAAAGTCCTAGCTAATGTCCAAGGCACCAAAGCCAGCTAAAAAGTCAATAATCGATACCTAATACTTAAATTATACTACTTCTTACTGGCTATTACATCAACTTAGAAGCTTCATCTGTGTTATACTATGGTGCTTTTAGTGTCTCCACATACCGCAGCACGCGTCATAGCTTTGCAGACGAAAAGTGCAACCGTTCAGACAGAAGGGCGGCCAATGTGACGATCTGGCTTTAAGCCGATTCGATAACAAATGACGAAAACGGACGGATTTCTCAGGTTTTTACTACATATGAACACTTTTCACATTCTCCCATGCAACTCGGCTGCTAGTCCGCCTGTCATGCAGAATCTTGAGGTCCTAGCTCATGTCCAAGGCACCAAAGCCAGCTTAAAAGTCAATAATCGATACCTAAAACTTGAATTGTACTACTTCTTACTGGCTAATACTTCAACTTAGAAGCTTCATCTCTGTTCTACTATGGTGCTTTTAGTGTCTCCGCATAACGCAGCACGCTACATAGCTTTGCAGACGATAAGTACAACCGTTTCAGAGAGAAGAGCGGCCAATGTGTCGATCTGGCTTTAAGTCGATTCGATAACAAATGATGAAAACGAACGGATTTCTCAGGTTTTTACTACATATGAACACTTTTCACATTCTCCCATTCAACGCGGCTGCTAATCCTCCTTTCATGCACAATCTTTAAGTCCTAGCTAATGTCCAAGGCACAAAAGCCAGCTAAAAACTCAATAATCGATACCTAAAACTTAAATTGTACTACTTCTTACTGGCTATTACATCAACTTAGAAGCTTCATCTGTGTTCTACTATGGTGCTTTTAGTGTCTCCGGATACCGCAGCACACGACACAGCTTTGCAGACGATAAGTACAAACTTTTCTGAGAGAAGAGCGGCCAATGTGACGATCTGTCTTTTAGTCGATTCGATAACAAATGACGAAAACGGACGGATTTCTCAGGTTTTTACTACATATGAACACTTTTCACATTCTTCCGTGCAACGCGGCTGCTAGTCCTCCTGTCATGCAGAATCTTAAGGTCTTAGCTCACGTTCAAGGCACCAAAGCCAGCTAAAAAGTCAATAATCGATACCTTAAACTTGTATTGTACTACTTCTTACTGGCTATTACATCAACTTAGAAGCTTCATATGTGTTCTACTGTGGTGCTTTTAGTGTCTCCGCAGACCGCAGCACACGACATAGCTTTGCAGACGATAAGTGCAACCGTTTCAGAGAGAAGAGCGGGTAATGTGACGATCTGGCTTTATGTCGATTAGGTAACAAATGACGAAAACCGACGGATTTCTCAGGTTTTTACTACATATGAACACTTTTCACATTGTCCCGTGCAACTCGGTTGCTAGTCCTCCTTTCATGCAGATTCTGAAGGTCCTAGCTCATGTCCAAGGCACCAAAGGCAGCTAAAAAGTCAATAATCGATACTTAATACTTAAATTGTACTACTTCTTACTGGCTATTACATTAACTTAGAAGCTTCATCTGTGTTCTACTATGGTGCTTTTAGTGTCTCCGCATACTGCAGCACGCAACAAAGCTATGCAGACGATAAGTACAACCGTTTAAGAGGAAAGAGCGGCCAATTTGACGATCTCGCTTTAAGTCGATTCGATAACAAATGACGAAAAGGGACGGATTTCTCAGCTTTTTACTACATATGAACACTTTTCACATTCTCCCGTGCAACACGGCTGCTAGTCCTCCTTTCATGCAGAATCTTGAAGTCCTAGCTCATGTCCAAATCACCAAAGCCAGCTAAAATGTCAATAATCGATACCTAAAACTTGAACTGTACTACTTCTTACTGGCTATTACATCAACTTGGAAGCTTCATCTGTGTTCTACTATATTGCTTTTAGTGTCTCCGCCTACCGCAGCACGCGACGTAGCTTTGCACACGATAAGTACAACCATTTCAGAGAGAAGAGCGGCCAATGTGACGATCAGGCTTTAAGTCGATTCGATAACAAATGATGAAAACGAACGGATTTCTCAGGTTTTACTACATATGAACACTTTTCACATTCTCCCATGCAACTCGGCTGCTAGTCCTCCTTTCATGCAGAATCTAAAGGTCCTATCTCATGTCCAAGGCACCAAAGCCAGCTAAAAAGTCAATAATCGATACCTAAAACTTGAATTGTACTACTTCTTACTGGCTATTACATCAACTTAGAAGCTTCATCTGTGTTCTACTATGGTGCTTTTAGTGTCTCCGCATACCGCAGCACGCGACATAGCTTTGCACACGATAAGTACAACCGTTTCAGAGAGAAGAGCGGCCAATGTGACGACCTGGCTTTCGGTCGATTCGATAACAAATGACGAAAACGGACGAAATTCTCAGGTTTTTACTACATATGAACACTTTTCACATTCTCCCGTGCAACGCGGCAATTAGTGCTCCTTTCATGCAGAATCTTAAAGTCCTAGCTAATGTCCAAGGCACCAAAGCCAGCTAAAAAGTCAATAATCGATACCTAAAACTTGAATTGTATTACTTCTTACTGGCAATTACATCTACTTAGAAGCTTCATCCCTGTTCTACTATGGTGCTTTTAGTGTCTCCGCATACCGCAGCACGCGTCATAGCTTTGCAGACGATAAGTGCAACCGTTCAGAGAGAAGAGCGGCCAATGTGACGATATGGTTTTAAGTCGATTCGATAACAAATGACGAAAACGGATGAATTCTCAGATTTTTACTACATATGAACACTTTTCAAATTCTCCCGTGCAACACGGCTGCTAGTCCTCCTTTCATGCAGAATCTTGAAGTCCTAGCTCATGTCCAAAGCACCAAAGCCAGCTAAAATATCAATAATCGATACCTAAAACTTGAAATGTACTACTTCTTACTGGCTATTACATCAACTTAGAAGCTTCATCTGTGTTCAACTATGGTGTTCTTTGTGTGTCCGCACACCGCAGCACGAGACATAGTTTTGCAGACGATAAGTACAACCGTTTCAGAGAGAATAGCGGCCAATGTGACGACCTGGCTTTAAGTCGATTCAAAAACAAATGACGAAAACGGACGGATTTCTCAGGTTTTTACTACATATGAACACTTTTCACATTCTCCCATGCAACTCGGCTGCTAGTCCTCCTTTCATGCAGAATCTTGACGTCCTAGCTCATGTCCAAGGCACCAAAGCCAGCTAAAAAGTCAAAAAACGATACCTAAAACTTGAATTGTACTACTTCTTACTGGCTATTACTTCAGCTTAGAAGCTTCATCTGTGTTCTACTATGGTGCTTTTAGTGTCTTCGCCTACCGCAGCACGCGACGTAGCTTTGCACATGATAAGTACAACCATTACAGAGAGAAGAGCGGCCAATGTGACGATCTGGCTTTAAGTCGATTCGATAACAAATGATGAAAACGAACGGATTTCTCAGGTTTTTACTACATATGAACACTTTTCACATTCTCCCATGCAACTCGGCTGCTAGTCCTCCTTTCATGCAGAATCTAAAGGCCATAGCTCATGTCCAAGGCACCAAAGCCAGCTAAAAAGTCAATAATCGATACCTAAAACTTGAATTGTATTACTTCTTACTGGCAATTACATCTACTTAGAAGCTTCATCTGTGTTCTACTATATTGCTTTTAGTGTCTCCACCTACCGCAGCACGCGACATAGCTTTGCACACGATAAGTACAACCATTTCAGAGAGAAGAGCGGCCAATGTGACGATCTGGCTTTAAGTCGATTCGATAACAAATGATGAAAACGAACGGATTTCTCAGGTCTTTACTACATATGAACACTTTTCACATTATCCCATGACACTCGGCTGCTAGTCCTCATTTCATGCAGAATCTAAAGGTCATAGCTCATGTCCAAGGCACCAAAGCCAGCTAAAAAGTCAATAATCGATACCTAAAACTTGAATTGTACTACTTCTTACTGGCTATTACATCAACTTAGAAGCTTCATCTGTGTTCTACTATGGTGCTTTTAGTGTCTCCGCGTACCGCAGCACGCGACATAGCTTCGCACACGATAAGTACAACCGTTTCATAGAGAAGAGCGGCCAATGTGACGACCTGGCTTTAAGTCGATTCGATAACAAATGACGAAAACGGACGAAAATATCAGGTTTTTACTACATATGAACACTTTTCACATTCTCCCGTGCAACGCGGCTGCTAGTCCTCCTTTCATGCATAATCTTGAAGTCCTAGCTCATGTCCAAGGCACCAAAGCCAGCTAAAATGTCATTAATCGATACCTAAAACTTGAACTGTACTACTTCTTACTGTCTATTACATCAACTTAGAAGCTTCATCTGTGTTCTACTATGGTACTCTTTGTGTGTCCGCATACCGCAACACGAGACATAGCTTTGCAGACGATAAGTACAACCGTTTCAGAGAGAAGAGCAGCCAATGTGACGATCTGGCTTCAAGTCGACTCGATAACAAATGACGAAAACGGACGGATTTCTCAGGTTTTTACTACATATGAACACTTTTCACATTCTACCATGCAACTCGGCTGCTGGTCCTCCTTTCATGAAGAATCTTAAGGTCCTAGCTCATGTCCAAGGCACCAAAGCCAGCTAAAATGTCAATAATCGATACCTAAAACTTGAACTGTACTACTTCTTACTGGCTATTACATCAATTTAGAAGCATCATCTGTGTTCTACTATGGTGCTTGTAGTGTCTCCACATACCGCAGCACGCGTCATAGCTTTGCAGACGATAAGTGCAACCGTTCAGAGACAAGAGCGGCAAATGTGACGATCTGGTTTTAAGTCGATTCGATAACAAATGACGAAAACGGACGGAATTCTCAGATTTTTTATACATATGAACACTTTTCACATTCTCCCGTGCAACACGGCTGCTAGTCCTCCTTTCATGCAGAATCGTGAAGTCCTAGCTCATGTCCAAGGCACCAAAGACAGCTAAAAAGTCAATAATCGAAACCTAAAACCTGAACTGTACTACTTGTTACTGGCTATTACATCAACTTAGAAGCTTCATCTGTGTTCTACTATGGTGCTCTTTGTGTGTCCGCATACCGCAGCACGAGACATAGCTTTGCAGACGATAAGTACAACCGTTTCAGAGAGAAGAGCGGCCAATGTGACGATCTGGCTTTAAGTCGATTCGATAACAAATGATGAAAACGAACCGATTTCTCAGGTTTTTGCTATATATGAACACTTTTCACATTCTCCCATGCAACTCGGCTGCTAGTCCTCATTTCATGCAGAATCTAAAGGTCATAGCTCATGTCCAAGGCACCAAAGCCAGCTAAAAAGTCAATAATCGACACCTAAAACTTGAATTGTACTACTTCTTACTGGCTATTACATCAACTTAGAAGCTTCATCTGTGTTCTACTATGGTGCTTTTAGTGGCTCCGCATACCGTAGCACGCGACATAGCTTCGCACACGATAAGTACAACCGTTTCAGAGAGAAGAGCGGCCAATGTGACGACCTGGCTTTAAGTCGATTCGATAACAAATGACGAAAACGGACGAAATTATCAAGTTTTTACTACATATGAACACTTTTCACATTCTCCCGTGCAACGCGGCAACTAGTCCTCCTTTCATGCAGAATCTTAAAGTCCTAGGTAATGTCCAAGGCACCAAAGCCTGCTAAAAAGTCAATAATCGATACCTATAACTTGAATTGTATTACTTCTTACTGGCAATTACATCTACTTAGAAGCTTCATCTGTGTTCTACTATGGTGCTTTTAGTGTCTTCACATACCGCAGCACGCGTCATAGCTTTGCAGACGATGAATGTAACCGTTTCAGAGAGAAGAGCGGCCAATGTGACGACCTGGCTTTAAGTCGATTCGATAACAAATGACGAAAACGGACGAAAATATCAGGTTTTTACTACATATGAACACTTTTCACATTCTCCCGTGCAACGCGGCTGCTAGTCCTCCTTTCATGCATAATCTTGAAGTCCTAGCTCATGTCCAAGGCGCCAAAGCCAGCTAAAAAGTCAATAATCGATACCTAATACTTAAATTATACTACTTCTTACTGGCTATTACATCAACTTAGAAGCTTCATCTGTGTTATACTATGGTGCTTTTAGTGTCTCCACATACCGCAGCACGCGTCATAGCTTTGCAGACGACAAGTGCAACCGTTCAGACAGAAGGGCGGCCAATGTGACGATCTGGCTTTAAGCCGATTCGATAACAAATGACGAAAACGGACGGATTTCTCAGGTTTTTACTACATATGAACACTTTTCACATTCTCCCATGCAACTCGGCTGCTAGTCCGCCTGTCATGCAGAATCGTGAGGTCCTAGCTCATGTCCAAGGCACCAAAGCCAGCTAAAAAGTCAATAATCGATACCTAAAACTTGAATTGTACTACTTCTTACTGGCTATTACTTCAACTTAGAAGCTTCATCTCTGTTCTACTATGGTGCTTTTAGTGTCTCCGCATAACGCAGCACGCTACATAGCTTTGCAGACGATAAGTACAACCGTTTCAGAGAGAAGAGCGGCCAATGTGTCGATCTGGCTTTAAGTCGATTCGATAACAAATGATGAAAACGAACGGATTTCTCAGGTTTTTACTACATATGAACACTTTTCACATTCTCCCATGCAACGCGGCTGCTAATCCTCCTTTCATGCAGAATCTTGAAGTCCTAGCTCATGTCCAAGGCACCAAAGCCAGCTAAAATGTCAATTATCGATACCTAAAACTTGAAATGTACTACTTCTTACTGGCTATTACATCAACTTAGAAGCTTCATCTGTGTTCAACTATGGTGCTCTTTGTGTGTCCGCACACCGCAGCACGAGACATAGTTTTGCAGACGATAAGTTCAACCGTTTCAGAGAGAAGAGCGGTCAATGTAACGATCTGGCTTCAAGTCGATTCGATAACAAATGACGAAAACGGACGGATTTCCCAGGTTTTTACTACATATGAACACTTTTCACATACTCCCTTGCAACGCGGCTGCTAGTCCTCCTTTCATGCACAATCGTAAGGTTCTAGCTCAAGTCCAAGGCACCAAAGCCAGCTAAAAAGTCAATAATCGATTCCTAAAACTTGAACTGTACTACTTCTTACTGGCTATTACATCAACTTAGAAGCTTCATCTTTCTACTATGGTGCTTTTAGTGTCTCCGCCTACCGCAGCACGCGACATAGCTTTGCACACGATAAGTACAACCATTTCAGCGAGAAGAGCGGCCAATGTGACGATCTGGCTTTAAGTCGATTCGATAACAAATGATGAAAACGAACGGATTTCTCAGGTTTTTACTACATATGAACACTTTTCACATTCTCCCATGCAACTCGGTTGCTAGTCCTCCTTTCATGCAGAATCTAAAGGTCATAGCTCATGTCCGAGGCCCCAAAGCCAGCTAAAAAGTCAATAATCGATACCTAAAACTTGAATTGTACTACTTCTTACTGGCTATTACATCAACTTAGAAGCTTCATCTGTGTTCTACTATGGTGCTTTTAGTGTCTTCACATACCGCAGCACGCGTCATAGCTTTGCAGACGATAAGTGCAACCGTTCAGAGAGAAGAGCGGCCAATGTGACGATCTGGCTTTAAGTCGATTCGATAACAAATGACGAAAACGGACGAAATTCTCAGGTTTTTACTACATATGAAAACTTTTCACATTCTCCCGTACAACGCGGCAACTAGTCCTCCTTTCATGCAGAATCTTAAAGTCCTAGCTAATGTCCAAGGCACCAAAGCCAGCTAAAAAGTCAATAATCGATACCTAAAACTTGAATTGTATTACTTCTTACTGGCAATTACATCTACTTAGAAGCTTCATCTGTGTTCTACTATGGTGCTTTTAGTGTCTTCACATACCGCAGCACGCGTCATAGCTTTGCAGACGATAAGTGCAACCGTTCAGAGAGAAGAGCGCCCAATGTGATGATATGGTTTTAAGTCGATTCGATAACAAATGACGAAAACGGACGGAATTCTCAGATTTTTACTACATATGAACACTTTTCACATCCTCCCCTGCTACACGGCTGCTAGTCCTCCTTTCATGCACAATCTTAAGGTCCTAGCTCAAGTCCAAGGCACCAAAGCCAGCTAAAAAGTCAATAATCGATTCGTAAAACTTGAACTGTACTACTTCTTACTGGCTATTACATCAACTTAGAAGCTTCATCTTTCTACTATGGTGCTTTTAGTGTCTCCGCCTACCGCAGCATGCGACTAGCTTTGCAGTACAACAGTTTCAGAGAGAAGTTCGGCGTATGTGACGACCTGGCTTTAAGTCGATTCGATAACAAATGACGAAAACGGACGGATTTCTCAGGTTTTTACTACATATGAACACTTTTCACGTTCTTCCATGCAACGCGGCTACTAGTCCTCATTTCATGCAGAATCTTAAAGTCCTAGCTAATGTCCAAGGCACCAAAGCCAGCTAAAAAGTCAATAATCGATACCTAAAACTTGAATTGTACTACTTCTTACTGGCTATTACTTCAACTTAGAAGCTTCATCTCTGTTCTACTATGGTGCTTTTAGTGTCTCCGCATAACGCAGCACGCTACATAGCTTTGCAGACGATAAGTACAACCGTTTCAGAGAGAAGAGCGGCCAATGTGTCGATCTGGCTTTAAGTCGATTCGATAACAAATGATGAAAACGAACGGATTTCTCAGGTTTTTACTACATATGAACACTTTTCACATTCTCCCATGCAACGCGGCTGCTAATCCTCCTTTCATGCACAATCTTTAAGTCCTAGCTAATGTCCAAGGCACCAAAGCCAGCTAAAAACTCAATAATCGATACCTAAAACTTAAATTTTACTACTTCTTACTGGCTATTACATCAACTTAGAAGCTTCATCTGTGTTCTACTATGGTGCTTTTAGTGTCTCCGGATACCGCAGCACACGACACAGCTTTGCAGACGATAAGTACAAACTTTTCTGAGAGAAGAGCGGCCAATGTGACGATCTGTCTTTTAGTCGATTCGATAACAAATGACGAAAACGGACGGATTTCTCAGGTTTTTACTACATATGAACACTTTTCACATTCTTCCGTGCAACGCGGCTGCTAGTCCTCCTGTCATGCAGAATCTTAAGGTCTTAGCTCACGTTCAAGGCACCAAAGCCAGCTAAAAAGTCAATAATCGATACCTTAAACTTGTATTGTACTACTTCTTACTGGCTATTACATCAACTTAGAAGCTTCCTATGTGCTCTACTATGGTGCTTTTAGTGTCTCCGCAGACCGCAGCACACGACATAGCTTTGCAGACGATAAGTGCAACCGTTTCAGAGAGAAGAGCGGGTAATGTGACGATCTGGCTTTATGTCGATTAGATAACAAATGACGAAAACCGACGGATTTCTCAGGTTTTTACTACATATGAACACTTTTCACATTGTCCCGTGCAACTCGGTTGCTAGTCCTCCTTTCATGCAGATTCTGAAGGTCCTAGCTCATGTCCAAGGCACCAAAGGCAGCTAAAAAGTCAATAATCGATAACTAATGCTTAAATTGTACTACTTCTTACTGGCTATTACATCAACTTAGAAGCTTCATCTGTGTTCTACTATGGTGCTTTTAGTGTCTCCGCATACTGCAGCACGCAACAAAGCTATGCAGACGATAAGTACAACCGTTTAAGAGGAAAGAGCGGCCAATTTGACGATCTCGCTTTAAGTCGATTCGATAACAAATGACGAAAAGGGACGGATTTCTCAGCTTTTTACTACATATGAACACTTTTCACATTCTCCCGTGCAACACGGCTGCTAGTCCTCCTTTCATGCAGAATCTTGAAGTCCTAGCTCATGTCCAAATCACCAAAGCCAGCTAAAATGTCAATAATCGATACCTAAAACTTGAACTGTACTACTTCTTACTGGCTATTACATCAACTTAGAAGCTTCATCTGAGTTCTACTATGGTGCTTTTAGTGTCTCCGCATACCGCAGCACGCGACATAGCTTTGCACACGATAAGTACAACCGTTTCAGAGAGAAGAGCGGCCAATGTGACGACCTGGCTTTAAGTCGATTCGATAACAAATGACGAAAACGGACGAAATTCTCAGGTTTTTACTACATATGAACACTTTTCACATTCTCCCGTGCAACGCGGCAATTAGTGCTCCTTTCATGCAGAATCTTAAAGTCCTAGCTAATGTCCAAGGCACCAAAGCCAGCTAAAAAGTCAATAATCGATACCTAAAACTTGAATTGTATTACTTCTTACTGGCAATTACATCTACTTAGAAGCTTCATCCTTGTTCTACTATGGTGCTTTTAGTGTCTCCGCATACCGCAGCACGCGTCATAGCTTTGCACACGATAAGTGCAACCGGTCAGAGAGAAGAGCGGCCAATGTGACGATATGGTTTTAAGTCGATTCGATAACAAATGACGAAAACGGATGAATTCTCAGATTTTTACTACATATGAACACTTTTCACATTCTCCCGTGCAACACGGCTGCTAGTCCTCCTTTCATGCAGAATCTTGAAGTCCTAGCTCATGTCCAAAGCACCAAAGCCAGCTAAAATATCAATAATCGATACCTAAAACTTGAAATGTACTACTTCTTACTGGCTATTACATCAACTTAGAAGCTTCATCTGTGTTCAACTATGGTGTTCTTTGTGTGTCCGCACACCGCAGCACGCGACATAGTTTTGCAGACGATAAGTACAACCGTTTCAGAGAGAAGAGCGGCCAATGTAACGATCTGGCTTCAAGTCGATTCGATAACAAATGACGAAAACGGACGGATTTCTCAGGTTTTTACTACATATGAAAACTTTTCACATTCTCCTGTGCAACTCGGCTGCTAGACCTCCTTTCATGCAGAATCTAAAGGTACTAGCTCATGTCCAAGGAACCAAAGCCAGCTAAAAAGTCAATAATCGATACCTAAAACTTGAATTGTACTACATCTTACTGGCTATTACATCAACATAGAAGCTTCATCTGTGCTCTACTATTGTGCTTTTAGTGTCACCACATACCGCTGCAAGCGACATAGCTTTGCAGACGATAAGTACAACCGTTTCAGAGAGAAGAGCGGCCAATGTGACGACCTGGCTTTAAGTCGATTCAAAAACAAATGACGAAAACGGACGGATTTCTCAGGTTTTTACTACATATGAACACTTTTCACATTCTCCCATGCAACTCGGCTGCTAGTCCTCCTTTCATGCAGAATCTTGACCTCCTAGCTCATGTCCAAGGCACCAAAGCCAGCTAAAAAGTCAATAAACGATACCTAAAACTTGAATTGTACTACTTCTTACTGGCTATTACTTCAGCTTAGAAGCTTCATCTGTGTTCTACTATGGTGCTTTTAGTGTCTTCGCCTACCGCAGCACGCGACATAGCTTTGCACATGATAAGTACAACCATTACAGAGAGAAGAGCGGCCAATGTGACGATCTGGCTTTAAGTCGATTCGATAACAAATGATGAAAACGAACGGATTTCTCAGGTTTTTACTACATATGAACACTTTTCACATTCTCCCATGCAACTCGGCTGCTAGTCCTCCTTTCATGCAGAATCTAAAGGCCATAGCTCATGTCCAAGGCACCAAAGCCAGCTAAAAAGTCAATAATCGATACCTAAAACTTGAATTGTATTACTTCTTACTGGCAATTACATCTACTTAGAAGCTTCATCTGTGTTCTACTATATTGCTTTTAGTGTCTCCACCTACCGCAGCACGCGACATAGCTTTGCACACGATAAGTACAACCATTTCAGAGAGAAGAGCGGCCAATGTGACGATCTGGCTTTAAGTCGATTCGATAACAAATGATGAAAACGAACGGATTTCTCAGGTCTTTACTACATATGAACACTTTTCACATTATCCCATGACACTCGGCTGCTAGTCCTCATTTCATGCAGAATCTAAAGGTCATAGCTCATGTCCAAGGCACCAAAGCCAGCTAAAAAGTCAATAATCGATACCTAAAACTTGAATTGTACTACTTCTTACTGGCTATTACATCAACTTAGAAGCTTCATCTGTGTTCTACTATGGTGCTTTTAGTGTCTCCGCGTACCGCAGCACGCGACATAGCTTCGCACACGATAAGTACAACCGTTTCAGAGAGAAGAGCGGCCAATGTGACGACCTGGCTTTAAGTCGATTCGATAACAAATGACGAAAACGGACGAAAATATCAGGTTTTTACTACATATGAACACTTTTCACATTCTCCCGTGCAACGCGGCTGCTAGTCCTCCTTTCATGCATAATCTTGAAGTCCTAGCTCATGTCCAAGGCACCAAAGCCAGCTAAAATGTCATTAATCGATACCTAAAACTTGAACTGTACTACTTCTTACTGTCTATTACATCAACTTAGAAGCTTCATCTGTGTTCTACTATGGTACTCTTTGTGTGTCCGCATACCGCAACACGAGACATAGCTTTGCAGACGATAAGTACAACCGTTTCAGAGAGAAGAGCAGCCAATGTGACGATCTGGCTTCAAGTCGACTCGATAACAAATGACGAAAACGGACGGATTTCTCAGGTTTTTACTACATATGAACACATTTCACATTCTACCATGCAACTCGGCTGCTAGTCCTCCTGTCATGCAGAATCTTAAGGTCTTAGCTCACGTTCAAGGCACCAAAGCCAGCTAAAAAGTCAATAATCGATACCTTAAACTTGTATTGTACTACTTCTTACTGGCTATTACATCAACTTAGAAGCTTCATATGTGTTCTACTATGGTGCTTTTAGTGTCTCCGCAGACCGCAGCACACGACATAGCTTTGCAGACGATAAGTGCAACCGTTTCAGAGAGAAGAGCGGGTAATGTGACGATCTGGCTTTATGTCGATTAGATAACAAATAACGAAAACCGACGGATTTCTCAGGTTTTTACTACATATGAACACTTTTCACATTGTCCCGTGCAACTCGGTTGCTAGTCCTCCTTTCATGCAGATTCTGAAGGTCCTAGCTCATGTCCAAGGCACCAAAGGCAGCTAAAAAGTCAATAATCGATAACTAATACTTAAATTGTACTACTTCTTACTGGCTATTACATCAACTTAGAAGCTTCATCTGTGTTCTACTATGGTGCTTTTTGTGTCTCCGCATACTGCAGCACGCAACAAAGCTATGCAGACGATAAGTACAACCGTTTAAGAGGAAAGAGCGCCAATTTGACGATCTCGCTTTAAGTCGATTCGATAACAAATGACGAAAAGGGACGGATTTCTCAGCTTTTTACTACATATGAACACTTTTCACATTCTCCCATGCAACTCGGCTGCTAGTCCTCCTTTCATGCAGAATCTAAAGGTCCTAGCTCATGTCCAAGGCACCAAAGCCAGCTAAAAAGTCAATAATCGATACCTAAAACTTGAATTGTATTACTTCTTACTGGCTATTACATCAACTTAGAAGCTTCATCTGAATTCTACTATGGTGATTTTAGTGTCTCCGCATACCGCAGCACGCGACATAGCTTTGCACACGATAAGTACAACCGTTTCAGAGAGAAGAGCGGCCAATGTGACGACCTGGCTTTAAGTCGATTCGATAACAAATGAGGAAAAGGGACGAAATTCTCAGGTTTTTACTACATATGAACACTTTTCACATTCTCCCGTGCAACGCGGCAATTAGTGCTCCTTTCATGCAGAATCTTAAAGTCCTAGCTAATGTCCAAGGCACCAAAGCCAGCTAAAAAGTCAATAATCGATACCTAAAACTTGAATTGTATTACTTCTTACTGGCAATTACATCTACTTAGAAGCTTCATCCTTGTTCTACTATGGTGCTTTTAGTGTCTCCGCATACCGCAGCACGCGTCATAGCTTTGCACACGATAAGTGCAACCGGTCAGAGAGAAGAGCGGCCAATGTGACGATATGGTTTTAAGTCGATTCGATAACAAATGACGAAAACGGATGAATTCTCAGATTTTTACTACATATGAACACTTTTCACATTCTCCCGTGCAACACGGCTGCTAGTCCTCCTTTCATGCAGAATCTTGAAGTCCTAGCTCATGTCCAAAGCACCAAAGCCAGCTAAAATATCAATAATCGATACCTAAAACTTGAAATGTACTACTTATTACTGGCTATTACATCAACTTAGAAGCTTCATCTGTGTTCAACTATGGTGTTCTTTGTGTGTCCGCACACCGCAGCACGAGACATAGTTTTGCAGACGATAAGTACAACCGTTTCAGAGAGAAGAGCGGCCAATGTAACGATCTGGCTTCAAGTCGATTCGATAACAAATGACGAAAACGGACGGATTTCTCAGGTTTTTACTACATATGAAAACTTTTCACATTCTCCTGTGCAACTCGGCTGCTAGACCTCCTTTCATGCAGAATCTAAAGGTTCTAGCTCATGTCCAAGGAACCAAAGCCAGCTAAAAAGTCAATAATCGATACCTAAAACTTGAATTGTACTACATCTTACTGGCTATTACATCAACATAGAAGCTTCATCTGTGCTCTACTATTGTGCTTTTAGTGTCACCACATACCGCAGCAAGCGACATAGCTTTGCAGACGATAAGTACAACCGTTTCAGAGAGAAGAGCGGCCAATGTGACGACCTGGCTTTAAGTCGATTCAAAAACAAATGACGAAAACGGACGGATTTCTCAGGTTTTTACTACATATGAACACTTTTCACATTCTCCCATGCAACTCGGCTGCTAGTCCTCCTTTCATGCAGAATCTTGACGTCCTAGCTCATGTCCAAGGCACCAAAGCCAGCTAAAAAGTCAATAAACGATACCTAAAACTTGAATTGTACTACTTCTTACTGGCTATTACTTCAGCTTAGAAGCTTCATCTGTGTTCTACTATGGTGCTTTTAGTCCCTTCGCCTGCCGCAGCACGCGACATAGCTTTGCACATGATAAGTACAACCATTACAGAGAGAAGAGCGGCCAATGTGACGATCTGGCTTTAAGTCGATTCGATAACAAATGATGAAAACGAACGGATTTCTCAGGTTTTTACTACATATGAACACTTTTCACATTCTCCCATGCAACTCGGCTGCTAGTCCTCCTTTCATGCAGAATCTAAAGGCCATAGCTCATGTCCAAGGCACCAAAGCCAGCTAAAAAGTCAATAATCGATACCTAAAACTTGAATTGTATTACTTCTTACTGGCAATTACATCTACTTAGAAGCTTCATCTGTGTTCTACTATATTGCTTTTAGTGTCTCCACCTACCGCAGCACGCGACATAGCTTTGCACACGATAAGTACAACCATTTCAGAGAGAAGAGCGGCCAATGTGACGATCTGGCTTTAAGTCGATTCGATAACAAATGATGAAAATGAACGGATTTCTCAGGTCTTTACTACATATGAACACTTTTCACATTATCCCATGACACTCGGCTGCTAGTCCTCATTTCATGCAGAATCTAAAGGTCATAGCTCATGTCCAAGGCACCAAAGCCAGCTAAAAAGTCAATAATCGATACCTAAAACTTGAATTGTACTACTTCTTACTGGCTATTACATCAACTTAGAAGCTTCATCTGTGTTCTACTATGGTGCTTTTAGTGTCTCCGCGTACCGCAGCACGCGACATAGCTTCGCACACGATAAGTACAACCGTTTCAGAGAGAAGAGCGGCCAATGTGACGACCTGGCTTTAAGTCGATTCGATAACAAATGACGAAAACGGACGAAAATATCAGGTTTTTACTACATATGAACACTTTTCACATTCTCCCGTGCAACGCGGCTGCTAGTCCTCCTTTCATGCATAATCTTGAAGTCCTAGCTCATGTCCAAGGCACCAAAGCCAGCTAAAATGTCATTAATCGATACCTAAAACTTGAACTGTACTACTTCTTACTGTCTATTACATCAACTTAGAAGCTTCATCTGTGTTCTACTATGGTATTCTTTGTGTGTCCGCATACCGCAACACGAGACATAGCTTTGCAGACGATAAGTACAACCGTTTCAGAGAGAAGAGCAGCCAATGTGACGATCTGGCTTCAAGTCGACTCGATAACAAATGACGAAAACGGACGGATTTCTCAGGTTTTTACTACATATGAACACATTTCACATTCTACCATGCAACTCGGCTGCTAGTCCTCCTTTCATGAAGAATCTTAAGGTCCTAGCTCATGTCCAAGGCACCAAAGCCAGCTAAAATGTCGATAATCGATACCTAAAACTTGAACTGTACTACTTCTTACTGGCTATTACATCAATTTAGAAGCATCATCTGTGTTCTACTATGGTGCTTGTAGTGTCTCCACATACCGCAGCACGCGTCATAGCTTTGCAGACGATAAGTGCAACCGTTCAGAGACAAGAGCGGCCAATGTGACGATCTGGTTTTAAGTCGACTCGATAACAAATGACGAAAACGGACGGAATTCTCAGATTTTTACTACATATGAACACTTTTCACATTCTCCCGTGCAACACGGCTGCTAGTCCTCCTTTCATACAGAATCGTGAAGTCCTAGCTCATGTCCAAGGCACCAAAGACAGCTAAAAAGTCAATAATCGATACCTAAAACCTGAACTGTACTACTTGTTACTTACTATTACATCAACTTAGAAGCTTCATCTGTGTTCTACTATGGTGCTCTTTGTGTGTCCGCATACCGCAGCACGAGACATAGCTTTGCAGACGATAAGTACAACCGTTTCAGAGAGAAGAGCGGCCAATGTGACGATCTGGCTTTAAGTCGATTCGATAACAAATGATGAAAACGAACCGATTTCTCAGGTTTTTACTATATATGAACACTTTTCACATTCTCCCATGCAACTCGGCTGCTAGTCCTCCTTTCATGCAGAATCTAAATGTACTAGCTCATGTCCAAGGCACCAAAGGCAGCTAAAAAGTCAATAATCGATACCTAAAACTTGAATTGTACTACTTCTTTCTGGCTATTACATCAACTTAGAAGCTTCATCTGTGTTCTACTATGGTGCTTTTAGTGGCACCGCGTACCGCAGCAAGCGACATAGCTTTGCAGACGATAAGTACAACCGTTTCAGAGAGAAGAGCGGCCAATGTGACGACCTGGCGTTAAGTCGATTTGATAACAAATGACGAAAACGGACGGAATTCTCAGGTTTTTACTACATATGAACACTTTTCACATTCTCCCGTGCAACACGGCTGCTAGTCCTCCTTTCATGCAGAATCTTGAAGTCCTAGCTCATGTCCAAAGCACCAAAGCCAGCTAAAATGTCAATAATCGATTCCTAAAACTTGAATTGTACCTCTTCTTACTGGCTATTACAACAACGTAGAAGCTTCATCTGTGTTCTACTATGGTGCTTTTAGTGTCTCCGGATACCGCAGCACACGACATAGCTTTGCACACGATAAGTACAACCGTTTCAGAGAGAAGAGCGGCCAATGTGACGACCTGGCTTTAAGTCGATTCGATAACAAATGACGAAAACGGACGAAATTATCAGGTTTTTACTACATATGAACACTTTTCACATTCTCCCGTGCAACGCGGCAACTAGTCCTCCTTTCATGCAGAATCGTAAAGTCCTAGGTAATGTCCAAGGCACCAAAGATTGCTAAAAAGTCAATAATCGATACCTAAAACTTGAATTGTATTACTTCTTACTGGCAATTACATCTACTTAGAAGCTTCATCTGTGTTCTACTATGGTGCTTTTAGTGTCTTCACATACCGCAGCACGCGTCATAGCTTTGCAGACGATAAGTGCAACCGTTCAGAGAGAAGAGCGGAAAATGTGACGATATGGTTTTAAGTCGATTCGATAACAAAGGACGAAAACGGACGGAATTCTCAGATTTTTACTACATATGAACACTTTTCACATTCTCCCGTGCAACACGGCTGCTAGTCCTCCTTTCATGCATAATCTTGAAGTCCTAGCTCATGTCCAAGGCACCAAAGCCAGCTAAAATGTCATTAATCGATACCTAAAACTTGAACTGTACTACTTCTTACTGCCTATTACATCAACTTAGAAGCTTCATCTGTGTTCTACTATGGTACTCTTTGTGTGTCCGCATACCGCAACACGAGACATAGCTTTGCAGACGATAAGTACAACCGTTTCAGAGAGAAGAGCGGCCAATGTGACGATCTGGCTTCAAGTCGACTCGATAACAAATGACGAAAACGGACGGATTTCTCAGGTTTTTGCTACATATGAACACTTTTCACATTATCCCATGACACTCGGCTGCTAGTCCTCATTTCATGCAGAATCTAAAGGTCATAGCTCATGTCCAAGGCACCAAAGCCAGCTAAAAAGTCAATAATCGACACCTAAAACTTGAATTGTAGTACTTCTTACTGGCTATTACATCAACTTAGAAGCTTCATCTGTGTTCTACTATGGTGCTTTTAGTGTCTCCGCATACCGTAGCACGCGACATAGCTTCGCACACGATAAGTACAACCGTTTCAGAGAGAAGAGCGGCCAATGTGACGACCTGGCTTTAAGTCGATTCGATAACAAATGACGAAAACGGACGAAATTATCAAGTTTTTACTACATATGAAAACTTTTCACATTCTCCCGTGCAACGCGGCAACTAGTCCTCCTTTCATGCAGAATCTTAAAGTCCTAGGTAATGTCCAAGGCACCAAAGCCTGCTAAAAAGTCAATAATCGATACCTAAAACTTGAATTGTATTACTTCTTACTGGCAATTACATCTACTTAGAAGCTTCATCTGTGTTCTACTATGGTGCTTTTAGTGTCTTCACATACCGCAGCACGCGTCATAGCTTTGCAGACGATGAATGTAACCGTTTCAGAGAGAAGAGCGGCCAATGTGACGATCTGGCTTCAAGTCGACTCGATAACAAATGACGAAAACGGACGGAATTCTCAGATTTTTACTACATATGAACACTTTTCACATTCTCCCGTGCAACACGGCTGCTAGTCCTCCTTTCATGCATAAACTTGAAGTCCTAGCTCATGTCCAAGGCACCAAAGCCAGCTAAAATGTCATTAATCGATACCTAAAACTTGAACTGCACTACTTCTTACTGGCTATTACATCAATTGAGAAGCATCATCTGTGTTCTACTATGGTGCTTGTAGTGTCTCCACATACCGCAGCACGCGTCATAGCTTTGCAGACGATAAGTGCAACCGTTCAGAGACAAGAGCGGCCAATGTGACGATCTGGTTTTAAGTCGATTCGATAACAAAAGACGAAAACGGACGGAATTATCAGATTTTTACTACATATGAACACTTTTCACATTCTCCCGTGCAACACGGCTGCTAGTCCTCCTTTCATGCAGAATCGTGAAGTCCTAGCTCATGTCCAAGGCACCAAAGCCAGCTAAAATGTCAATAATCGATTCCTAAAACCTGAACTGTACTACTTGTTACTGGCTATTACATCAACTTAGAAGCTTCATCTGTGTTCTACTATGGTGCTCTTTGTGTGTCCGCATACCGCAGCACGAGACATAGCTTTGCAGACGATAAGTACAACCGTTTCAGAGAGAAGAGCGGCCAATTTGACGATCTGGCTTCAAGTCGATTCGATAACAAATGACGAAAACGGATGGATTTCTCAGGTTTTTACTATATATGAACACTTTTCACATTCACCCGTGCAACTCGGCTGCTAGTCCTCCTTTCATGCAGAATCTTAAGGTCCTAGCTCATGTCCAAGAACCAAAGCCAGCTAAACAGTCAATAATCGATACCTAAAACTTGAACTGTACTACTTCTTACTATCTATTACATCAACTTAGAAGCTTCATCTGTGTTCTATTATGGTGCTTTTAGTGTCTCCGCATACCGCAGCACGTGACATAGCTTTGCACACGATAAGTACAACCGTTTCAGAGAGAAGAGCGGCCAATGTGACGATCTGGCTTTAAGTCGATTCGATAACAAATGATGAAAGCGAACCGATTTCTCAGGTTTTTACTATATATGAACACTTTTCACATTCTCCCATGCAACTCGGCTGCTAGTCATCCTTTCATGCAGAATCTAAAGGTACTAGCTCATGTCCAAGGCACCAAAGGCAGCTAAAAAGTCAATAATCGATACCTGAAACTTGAATTGTACTACTTCTTACTGGCTATTACATCAACTTAGAAGCTTCATCTGTGTTCTACTATGGTGCTTTTAGTGGCACCGCGTACCACAGCAAGCGACATAGCTTTGCAGACGATAAGTACAACCGTTTCAGAGAGAAGAGCGGCCAATGTGACGACCTGGCGTTAAGTCGATTTGATAACAAATGACGAAAACGGACGGAATTCTCAGGTTTTTACTACATATGAACACTTTTCACGTTCTCCCATGCAACGTGGCTGCTAGTCCTCCTTTCATGCAGAATTGTAAAGTCCTAGCTAATGTCCAAGGCACCAAAGCCAGCTAAAAAGTCAGTAATCGATTCCTAAAACTTGAATTGTACCTCTTCTTACTGGCTATTACAACAACGTAGAAGCTTCATCTGTGTTCTACTATGGTGCTTTTAGTGTCTCCGGATACCGCAGCACACGACATAGCTTTGCAGGCGATAAGTACAAACTTTTCTGAGAGAAGAGCGGCCAATGTGACGATCTGGCTTTTAGTCGATTTGATAACAAATGACGAAAACCGACGGATTTCTCAGGTTTTTACTACATATGAACACTTTTCACATTCTACCATGCAACTCGGTTGCTAGTGCTCCTTTCATGCAGAATCTTAAGGTCCAGCTCATGTCCAAGGCACCAAAGGCAGCTAAAAAGTCAATAATCGATACCTAAAACTTGAATTGTACTACTTCTTACTGGCTATTACATCACCTTAGAAGCTTCATCTGTGTTCTACTATGGTGCTTTTAGTGTCTCCGCATAATGCAGCACGCGACATAGCTTCGCAGACGATAAGTACAACCGTTTCAGAGAGAAGAGCGGCCAATTTGACGTATTGGCTTTGAGTCAATTCGATAACAAATGACGATAACGTACGGATTGCTCAGGTTTTTACTACATATGAACACTTTTCACATTCTACCATGCAACTCGGCTGTTAGTCCTCCTTTCATGCAGAATCTTAAGGTCCAGCTCATGTCCAAGGCACCAAAGGCAGCTAAAAAGTCAAGAATCGATACCTAAAACTTGAATTGTACTACTTCTTACTGGCTATTACATCAACTTAGAAGCTTCATCTGTGTTCTACTATGGTGCTTTTAGTGTCTCCGCATACAGCAGCACGCGACATAGCTTTGCACACGATAAGTAGAACCGTTTCAGGGAGAAGAGCGGCCAATGTGACGACCTGGCTTTAAATCGATTCGATAACAAATGACGAAAACGGACGAAATTCTCAGGTTTTTACTACATATGAACACTTTTCACATTCTCCCGTGCAACGCGGAAGCTAGTCCTCCTTTCATGCAGAATCTTAAAGTCCCAGCTAATGTACAAGGCACCAAAGCCAGCTAAAAATTCAATAATCGATACCTAAAACTTGAATTGTATTACTTCTTACTGGCTATTACATCAACTTAGAAGCATCATCTGTGTTCTACTATGGTGCTTGTAGTGTCTCCACATACCGCAGCACGCGTCATAACTTTGCAGACGATAAGTGCAACCGTTCAGGGACAAGAGCGGCCAATGTGACGATATGGTTTTAAGTCGATTCGATAACAAATGACGAAAACGGACGGAATTCTCAGATTTTTACTACATATGGACACTTTTCACATTCTCCCGTGCAACACGGCTGCTACTCCTCCTTTCATGCAGAATCTTGAAGTCCTAGCTCATGTCCAAGGCACCAAAGCCAGCTAAAATATCAATAATCGATACCTAAAACTTGAACTGTACTACTTGTTACTGGCTATTACATCAATTTAGAAGCTTCATCTGTGTTCTACTATGGTGCTCTTTGTGTGTCCGCATACCGCAGCACGAGACATAGCTTTGCAGACGATAAGTACAACCGTTTCAGAGAGAAGAGCAGCCAATGTGACGATCTGGCTTTGAGTCCATTCGATTACAAATGACGAAAACGGACGGTTTTCTCAGGATCTTACTACATATGAACACTTTTCACATTCTCCCGTACAACGCGGCTGCTAGTCCTCCTTTCATGCAGAATCTTAAGGTCCTAGCTCATGTACAAGGCACTAAAGCCAGCTAAAAAGTTAATAATCGATACCTGAAACTTGATTTGTACTACTTCTTACTGGCTATTACATCAACTTAGATGCTTCATCGGTGTTCTACTATGGTGCTTTTGATGTCTGCTCATACCGCAGCACGCGACATAGCTTCGCAGACGGTAAGTACAACCGTTTCAGAGATAAGAGCGGCCAATGTGACGATCTGGCTTTGAGTCCATCCGATAACAGATAACGAAAACGGACGATTTTCTCAGATTTTTACTACATATGAACACTTTTCACATTCTACCATGCAACTCGGCTGCTAGTCCTCCTTCCATGCAGAATCTTAAAGTCCCAGCTCATATCCAAGGCAACAAAGCCAGCTAAAAAGTCAATAATCGATACCTAAAACTTGAATTGTACTATTTCTTACTTCCTATTACATCAACTTAGAAGCTTCATCTGTGTCCTACTATGGTGCTTTTTGTGTCTCCGAATACCGCAGCACGCGACATAGCTTTGCAGACGATAAGTACAACCGTTTCAGAGAGAAGAGCGGCCAATGTGACGATCTGGCTTTAAATCGATTCGATACCAAATGACGAAAACGGACGGATTTGTCAGGTTTTTACTACATATGAACACTTTTCACATTCTCCCATGCAACTCGGCTGCTAGTCCTCCTTTCATGCAGAATCTTAAGGTCCTAGCTCATGTCCAAGGCTCCAAAGGCAGCTAAAAAGTCAATAATCGATACCTAAAACTTGAATTGTACTACATCTTACTGGCTATTACATCAACATAGAAGCTTCATCTGTGTTCTACTATGGTGCTTTTAGTGTCTCCGCATTCCGCAGCACGCGACATAGCTTTGCAGACGATAAGTCCAACCGTTTCAGAGAGAAGAGCGGCCAATGTGACGATCTGGCTTTGAGTCCATTCGATAACAAATGACGAAAACAGACGATTTTCTCAGGTTTTTACAACATATGAACACTTTTCACATGCTACCATGCAACTCGGCTGGTAGTCCTCCTTTCATGCAGAATCTTCAGTTCCTAGCTCATGTCACAGGCACCAATGCCACCTAAATAGTCAATAATCGATACCTAAAACTTAAATTGTACTACTTCTTACTCGCTTTTACATCAACTTAGAAGCTTCATCTGTGTTCTACTATGGTGCTTTTAGTGTCTCCGCATACCGCAGTACGCGACATAGCTTTGCAGATGATAAGTACAACCGTTACAGAGAGAAGTGCGGCCAATATGACGACCTGGCTTTATGTCGATTCGATAACAAATGACGATAACGGACGGGTTTCTCAGGTTTTTACTACATATGAACACTTTTCACATTCTCCCCTGCAACTCGGCTGCTAGTCCTCCTTTCATGCAGAATCTTAAGGTCCTAGCTCATGTCCAAGGCACCAAAGCCACTTAAATTTTCAATAATCGATACCTAAAACTTAAATTGTACTACTTCTTACTCGCTTTTACATCAACTTAGAAGCTTCATCTGTGTTCTACTATGGTGCTTTTAGTGTCTCCGCATACCGCAGCACGCGACATAGCTTTGCAGACGATAAGTACAACCGTTTCAGAGAGAAGAGCGGCCAATGTGACGATCTGGCTTTGAGTCCATTCGATACCAAATGACGAAAACGGACGGATTTCTCAGGATTTTACTACATATGAACACTTTTCACATTGTGCCATGTAATTCGGCTGCTAGTCCTCCTTTCATGCAGAATCTTAAGGTCCTAGCTCATGTACAAGGCTCCAAAGGCAGCTAAAAAGTCAATAATCGATACCTAAAACTTGAATTGTACTACTTCTTACTGGCTATTACATCAACTTAGAAGCTTCATCTGCGTTCTACTATGGTGCTTTTAGTGTCTCCGCATACCGCAGCACGCGATATAGCTTTGCAAAGTACAACCCTTTCAGAGAGAACGGCGGCCAATGTGACGACCTGGCTTTAAGTCGATTCGATAACAAATGGCGAAAACGGACGGATTTCTAAAATTTTTACTACATATGAACACTTTTCACATTCTCCCGTGCAACGCGGCTGCTAGTCCTCCTTTCATGCAGATTTTGAAGGTCCAAGCTCCTGTCCAAGGCAACAAAGCCAGCTAAAAAGTCAATAATCGATACCTAAAACTTGAATTGTTCTACTTCTTACTAGCTATTACATCAACTTAGAAGCTTCATCTGTGTTCTAGTATGGTGCTTTTAGTGTCTCCGCATACCGCAGCACGCGACATAGCTTTGCAGACGATAAGTAGAACCGTTTCAGAGAGAAGAGCGGCCAATGTGACGATCTGGCTTTCAGTCGATTCGATAACAAATGACGAAAACGGACGGATTTCTCAGATTTTTACTACATATGAACATTTTTCAAAATCTCCCGTGAAACTCGGCTGGTAGTCCTCCTTTCATGCAGAATCTTAAGGTCCTAGCTCATGTCCAAGGCACTAAACCCAGCTAAAAAGATAATAATCGATACCTAAAACTTGATTTGTACTACTTCTTACTGGCTATTACATCAACTTAGAAGCTTCATCTGTGTTCTACTATGGTGCTTTTGGTGTCTGCTCATACCGCAGCACGCGACATAGCTTCGCAGTCGGTAAGTACAACCGTTTCAGAGGGAAGAGCGGCCAATGTGACGATCTGGCTTTGAGTCCATTCGATAACAAATGACGAAAACGGACGGTTTTCTCAGGTTTTTACTACATATAAACACTTTTCACATTCTACTATGCAACTCGGCTGGTAGTCCTCCTTTCAAGCAGAATCTTAAGTTCCTAGCTCATGTCCAAGGCACCAAAGCCACCTAAATAGTCAATAATCGATACCTAAAACTTGAATTGTACTACTTCTTACTCGCTTTTACATCAACTTAGAAGCTACATCTGTGTTCTACTATGGTGCTTTTAGTGTCTCCGAATACCGCAGCACGGGACATAGCTTTGCAGACGATAAGTACAACCGTTTCAGAGAGAAGAGCGGCCAATGTGACGATCTGGCTTTAAGTCGGTTCGATAACAAATGACGAAAACGGACGGTTTTCCCAGGTTTTTACTACATATGAACACTTTTCAAATTCTCCCGTGCAACTCGGCTGGTAGTCCTCCTTTCATGCAGAATCTTAAGGTCCTAACTCATGTCCAAGGCACCGAAGCCAGCTAAAAAGTCAATAATCGATACCTAAAACTTGAATTGTTCTACTTCTTACTGGCTATTACATCAACTTAGAAGCTTCATCTGTGTTCTACTATGGTGCTTTTGATGTCTGCTCATACCGCAGCACGCGACATAGCATCGCAAACGGTAAGTACAACCGTTTCAGAGATAAGAGCTGCCAATGTGACGATCAGGCTTTGAGTCCATTCGATAACAAATGACGAAAACGGGCGATTTTCTCAGATTTTTACTACATATGAACACTTTTCACATTCTACCATGCAACTCGGCTGCTAGTCCTCCTTTCATGCTGAATCTTAAGGTCCCAGCACATATCCAAGGCAACAAAGCCGGCTAAAAAGTCAATAATCGATACCTAAAACTTGAATTGTACTACTTCTTACTTGCTATTCCATCAACTTAGAAGCTTCATCTGTGTCCTACTATGGTGCTTTTTGTGTCTCCGAATACCGCAGCACGCGACATAGCTTCGCAGACGATAAGTACAACCGTTTCAGAGAGAAGAGCGGCCAATGTGACGATTTGGCTTTGAGTCAATTCGATAACAAATGACGAAAACGGACGGATTTCTCAGGTTTTTACTACATATGAACACTTTTCAAATTCTCCCATGCAACTCGGCTGGTAGTCCTCCTTTCATGCAGAATCTTAAGGTCCTACCTCATGTCCAAGCCACCGAAGCCAGCTAAAAAGTCAATAATCGATACCTAAAACTTGAATTGTTCTACATCTTACTGGCTATTACATCAACTTAGAAGCTTCTTCTGTGTTCTACTATGGTGCTTTTAGTGTCTCCGCATACCGCAGCACGCGACATAGCTTTTCAGACGATAAGTACAACTGTTTCAGAGAGAAGGGCGGCCATTGTGACGACTTGGCTTTAAGTCGATTCGATAGCAAATGGCGAAATCGGACGGATTTCTCAGGTTTTTACTGCATATGAACACTTTTCACATTCTCCCGTGCAACGCGGCTGCTAGTCCTCCTTTCATGCAGAATCTTAAGGTCCTAGCTCATGTCCAAGGCACTAAAGCCAGCTAAAAAGTTAATAATCGATACCTAAAACTTGATTTGTACTACTTCTTACTGGCTATTACATCAACTTAGAAGCTTCATCTTTGTTCTACTATGGTGCTTTTGGTGTCTGCTGATACCGCAGCACGTTACATAGCTTCGCAGACGGTAAGTACAACCGTTTCAGAGAGAAGAGCGGACAATGTGACGATCAGGCTTTGAGTCCATTCGATAACAAATGACGAAAACGGACGATTTTCTCAGGTTTTTAGTACATATGAACACTTTTCACACTCTACCATGCAACTCGGCTGCTAGTCCTCCTTTCATGCTGAATCTTAAGGTTCTAGCTCATATCCAAGGCAACAAAGCCAGGTAAAAAGTCAATAATCGATACCTAAAACTTGAATTGTACTACTCCTTACTTGCTATTACATCATCTTAGAAGCTTCATCTGTGTCCTACTATGGTGCTTTTAGTGTCTCCGAATACCGCAGCACGCGACGTAGCTTTGCAGATGATAAGTACAACAGTTTCAAAGAGAAGAGCGGCCAATGTGACGATCTGGCTTTAAGTCGATTCGATACCAAATGACGAAAACGGACGGATTTCTCAGGTTTTTACTACATATGAACACTTTTAACATTCTCCCATGTAATTCGGCTGCTAGTCCTCCTTTCATGCAGAATCTTAAGGTCCTACTTCATGTCCAAGGCTCCAAAGGCAGCTAAAAAGTCAATAATCGATACCTAAAACTTGAATTGTACTACTTCTTACTGGCTATTACATCGACTTAGAAGCTTCATCTGTGTTCTACTATGGTGCTTTTAGTGTCTCCGCATAGCTTTGCAGACGATAAGTACAACCGTTTCAGAGAGAAGGGCGGTCAATGTGATGATCTGGCTTTGAGTCCATTCGATAAGAAGTGACAAAACCGGACGGTTTTCTCGGGTTTTTACTACATATGAACACTTTTCACATTCTACCATGCAACTCGGCTGCTAGTCCTCCTTTCATGCAGAATCTTAAGGTCCTAGCTCATGTCCAAGGCACTAAACCCAGCTAAAAAGTTAATAATCGATACCTAAAACTTGATTTGTACTACTTCTTACTGGCTATTACATCAACTTAGAATCTTCATCTGTGTTCTACTATGGTGCTTTTGGTGTCTGCTCATACCGCAGCACGCGACATAGTTTCGCAGACGGTAAGTACAACAATTTCAGAGGGAAGAGCGGCCAATGTGACGATCTGGATTTGAGTCCATTCGATAACAAAAGACGAAAACGGACGGTTTTCTCAGGTTTTTACTACATATGAACACTTTTCACATTCTACAATGCAACTCGGCTGCTAGTCCTCCTTTCATGCAGAATCTTAAGGTCCTAGCTCATGTCCAAGGCACCGAAGCCAGCTAAAAAGTAAATAATCGATACCTAAAACTTGAATTGTACTACATCTTACTGGCTATTACATACACTTAGAAGCTTCATCTGCGTTCTACTATGGTGCTTTTAGTGTCTCCGCATACCGCAGGACGCGACATAGCTTCGTAGATGGTAAGTACAACCGTTTCAGAGAGAAGAGCGGCCAATGTGACGATCCGGCTTTGAGTACATTCGTTAACAAATGACGAAAACGGACGGTTTTCTCAGGTTTTTACTACATATAAACACTTTTCACATTCTCCCATGCAACTCGGCTGCTAGTCCTCCTTTTATGCAGAATCTTAAGGTCCTAGCTTATGTCCAAGGCACCAAAGGCAGCTAAAAAGTCAATAGTCGATACCTAAAACTTGAATTGTACTACATCTTACTGGCTATTACATACACTTAGAAGCTTCATCTGCGTTCTACTATGGTGCTTTTAGTGTCTCCGCATACCGCAGCACGCGACATAGTTTCGCATACGGTAAGTAGAACCGTTTCAGAGGGAAGAGCGGCCAATGTGACGATCTGGCTTTGAGTCCATTCGATAACAAAAGACGAAAACGGACGGTTTTCTCAGGTTTTTACTACATATGAACACTTTTCACATTCTACAATGCAACTCGGCTGCTAGTCCTCCTTTCATGCAGAATCTTAAGAGCCTAGCTCATGTCCAAGGCACCGAAGCCAGCTAAAAAGTCAATAATCGATACCTAAAACTTGAATTGTACTACATCTTACTGGCTATTACATACACTTAGAAGCTTCATCTGCGTTCTACTATGGTGCTTTTAGTGTCTCCGAATAACGCAGCACGCGACATAGCTTTGCAGACGATAAGTACAACCGTTTCAGAGAGAAGAGCGGCCAATGTGACGATCTGGCTTTAAGTCGATTCGATAACAAATGACGAAAACGGACGGATTTCTCAGGTTTTTACTACATATGAACACGTTTCACATTCTCCCGTGAAACTCGGCTGGTAGTCCTCCTTTCATGCAGAATCTTAAGGTCCTAGCTCATGTCCAAGGCACTAAACACAGCTAAAAAGTTAATAATCGATACCTAAAACTTGATTTGTACTACTTCTTACTGGCTATTACATCAACTTAGAATCTTCATCTGTGTTTTACTATGGTGCTTTTGGTGTCTGCTCATACCGCAGCACGCGACATAGTTTCGCAGACGGTAAGTACAACCGTTTCAGAGCGAAGAGCGGCCAATGTGTCGATCTGGCTTTGAGTCCATTCGATAACGAAAGACGAAAACGGACGGTTTTCTCAGGTTTTTACTACATATGAACACTTTTCACATTCTACAATGCAACTCGGCTGCTAGTCCTCCTTTCATGCAGAATCTTAAGGTCCTAGCTCATGTCCAAGGCACCAAAGCCAGCTAAAAAGTCAATAATCGATACCTAAAACTGGAATTGTACTACTTCTCACTTGCTATTACATCAACTTAGAAGCTTTATCTGTGTTCTACTATGGTGCTTTTGGTGTCTGCTCATACCGCAGCACGCGACATAGCTTCGCAGACGGTAAGTACAACCGTTTCAGAGGGAAGAGCGGCCAATGTGACGATCGGGCTTTGAGTCCATTCGATAACAAATGACGAAAACGGACGGTTTTCTCAGGTTTTTACTACATATAAACACTTTTCACATTCTCCCATGCAACTCGGCTGCTAGTCCTCCTCTCTTGCAGAATCTTAAGGTCCTAGCTCATGTCCAAGGCACCGAAGCCAGCTAAAAAGTAAATAATCGATACCTAAAACTTGAATTGTACTACATCTTACTGGCTATTACATACACTTAGAAGCTTCATCTGCGTTCTACTATGGTGCTTTTAGTGTCTCCGCATACCGCAGGACGCGACATAGCTTCGTAGATGGTAAGTACAACCGTTTCAGAGAGAAGAGCGGCCAATGTGACGATCCGGCTTTGAGTACATTAGATAACAAATGACGAAAACGGACGGTTTTCTCAGGTTTTTACTACATATAAACACTTTTCACATTCTCCCATGCAACTCGGCTGCTAGTCCTCCTTTTATGCAGAATCTTAAGGTCCTAGCTTATGTCCAAGGCACCAAAGGCAGCTAAAAAGTCAATAGTCGATACCTAAAACTTGAATTGTACTACATCTTACTGGCTATTACATACACTTAGAAGCTTCATCTGCGTTCTACTATGGTGCTTTTAGTGTCTCCGCATACCGCAGCACGCGACATAGTTTCGCATACGGTAAGTAGAACCGTTTCAGAGGGAAGAGCGGCCAATGTGACGATCTGGCTTTGAGTCCATTCGATAACAAAAGACGAAAACGGACGGTTTTCTCAGGTTTTTACTACATATGAACACTTTTCACATTCTACAATGCAACTCGGCTGCTAGTCCTCCTTTCATGCAGAATCTTAAGAGCCTAGCTCATGTCCAAGGCACCGAAGCCAGCTAAAAAGTCAATAATCGATACCTAAAACTTGAATTGTACTACATCTTACTGGCTATTACATACACTTAGAAGCTTCATCTGCGTTCTACTATGGTGCTTTTAGTGTCTCCGAATAACGCAGCACGCGACATAGCTTTGCAGACGATAAGTACAACCGTTTCAGAGAGAAGAGCGGCCAATGTGACGATCTGGCTTTAAGTCGATTCGATAACAAATGACGAAAACGGACGGATTTCTCAGGTTTTTACTACATATGAACACGTTTCACATTCTCCCGTGAAACTCGGCTGGTAGTCCTCCTTTCATGCAGAATCTTAAGGTCCTAGCTCATGTCCAAGGCACTAAACACAGCTAAAAAGTTAATAATCGATACCTAAAACTTGATTTGTACTACTTCTTACTGGCTATTACATCAACTTAGAATCTTCATCTGTGTTTTACTATGGTGCTTTTGGTGTCTGCTCATACCGCAGCACGCGACATAGTTTCGCAGACGGTAAGTACAACCGTTTCAGAGCGAAGAGCGGCCAATGTGTCGATCTGGCTTTGAGTCCATTCGATAACGAAAGACGAAAACGGACGGTTTTCTCAGGTTTTTACTACATATGAACACTTTTCACATTCTACAATGCAACTCGGCTGCTAGTCCTCCTTTCATGCAGAATCTTAAGGTCCTAGCTCATGTCCAAGGCACCAAAGCCAGCTAAAAAGTCAATAATCGATACCTAAAACTGGAATTGTACTACTTCTCACTTGCTATTACATCAACTTAGAAGCTTTATCTGTGTTCTACTATGGTGCTTTTGGTGTCTGCTCATACCGCAGCACGCGACATAGCTTCGCAGACGGTAAGTACAACCGTTTCAGAGGGAAGAGCGGCCAATGTGACGATCGGGCTTTGAGTCCATTCGATAACAAATGACGAAAACGGACGGTTTTCTCAGGTTTTTACTACATATAAACACTTTTCACATTCTCCCATGCAACTCGGCTGCTAGTCCTCCTCTCTTGCAGAATCTTAAGGTCCTAGATCATGTCCAAGGTACTGAAGCCAGCTAAAAAGTCAATAATCGATACCTAAAACTTGAATTGTACTACATCTTACTGGCTATTACATACACTTAGAAGCTTCATCTGCGTTCTACTATGGTGCTTTTAGTGCCTCCGCATACCGCAGGACGCGACATAGCTTCGCAGATGGTAAGTACAACTGTTTCAGAGAGAAGAGCGGCCAATGTGACGATCTGGCTTTGAGTCCATTCGATAACAAATGACGAAAACGGACGGTTTCCTCAGGTTTTTACTACATATGAACACTTTCCACATTCTACCATGCTGTTCGGCTGCTAGTCCTCCTTTTATGCAGAATCTTAAGGTCCTAGCTTATGTCCAAGGCACCAAAGGCAGCTAAAAAGTCAATAGTCGATACCTAAAACTTGAATTGTACTACTTCTTACTGGCTATTACATCAACTTAGAAGCTTCATCTGTGTTCTACTATGGTGCTTTTGGTGTCTGCTCATACCGCAGCACGCGACATAGCTTCGCAGACGGTAAGTACAACCGTTTCAGAGAGAAGAGCGTCCAATGTAACGATCTGGCTTTAAGTCGATTCGTTAACAAATGATGAAAACGAACGGATTTCTCAGGTTTTTACAACATATGAACACTTTTCACATTCTCCCGTGCAACTCGGCTGCTAGTCCTCCTTTCATGCAGAATCTTAAGGTCCTAGCTCATATCCAAAGCACCAAAGCCAGCTAAAAAGTCAATAATCGATACCTAAATCCTTAATTGTACTACTTCTTACTGGCTATTACATCAACTTAGAAGCTTCATCTGTGTTCTACTATGGTGCTTTTGGTGTCTGCGCATACCGCAGCACGCGACATAGCTTTGCAGACGATAAGTACAACCGTTTCAGGAGAAGAGCGGCCAATGTGACGATCTGGCTTTAAGTCGATTCGATAACAAATGACGAAAACGGATGGATTTCTCAGGTTTTTACTACATATGAACACTTTTCACATTCTTCCGTGCAACTCGGCTGCTAGTCCTCCTTTCATGCAGAATCTTAAGGTCCTAGCTCATGTCCACGGCACCGAAGCCAGCTAAAAAGTCAATAATCGATACCTAAAACTTGAATTGTACTACATCTTACTGGCTATTACATACACTTAGAAGCTTCATCTGCGTTCTACTATGGTGCTTTTAGTGTCTCCGCATACCGCAGGACGCGACATAGCTTCGCAGATGGTAAGTACAACGGTTTCAGAGAAAAGAGCGGCCAATGTGACGATCTGGCTTTGAGTCCATTCGATAACAAATGACGAAAACGGACGGTTTTCTCAGGTTTTTACTACATATGAACACTTTTCACATTCTACCATGCAGTTCGGCTGCTTCTCCTCCTTTTATGCAGAATCTTAAGGTCCTAGCTCATGTCCAAGGCACCAAAGTCCTCCTTTTATGCAGAATCTTAAGGTCCTAGCTCATGTCCAAGGCACCAAAGGCAGCTAAAGAGTCAATAATCGATACCTAAAACTTGAATTGTACTACTTCTTACTCGCTTTTACATCAACTTAGAAGCTTCATCTGTGTTCTATTATGGTGCTTTTAGTGTCTCCGCATACCGCAGTACGCGACATAGCTTTGCAGACGATAAGTACAACCGTTTCAGAGAGAAGAGCGGCCAATGTGACGATCTGGCTTTAAGTCGATTCGATAACAAATGACGAAAACGGACGGATTTCTCAGGTTTTTACTACATATGAACACGTTTCACATTCTCGCGTGCAACGCGGCTGCTAGTCCTCCTTTCATGCTTAATCTTAAGGTCCTAGCTCATGTCCAAGGCACCAGAGGCAGCTAAAAAGTCAATAATCGATACCTATAACTTGAATTGTACTACTTCTTACTGGCCAATACATCAACTTAGAAGCTTCATCTGTGTTCTACTATGGTGCTTTTAGTGTCTCCGCATACCACAGCACGCGATATAGCTTTGCAAAGTACAACCGTTTCAGAGAGAAGGGCGGCCAATGTGACTACCTGGCTTTAAGTCGATTCGATAACAAATAGCGAAAACGGACGGATTTCTCAGGCTTTGACTACATATGAACACTTTTCACATTCTCCCTTGCAACGCGGCTGCTAGTCCTCCTTTCATGCAGAATCGTAAGGTCATAGCTCATGTCCAAGGCACTAAAGCCAGCTAAAAAATCAATAATCGATACCTAAAACTTGATTTGTACTACTTCTTACTGGCTATTACATCAACTTAGAAGCTTCATCTGTGTTCTACTATGGTGCTTTTGGTGTCTGCGCATACCGCAGCATGCGACATAGTTTGGCAGACGGTAAGTACAACCGTTTCAGAGAGAAGAGCGGCCAATGTGACGATCTGGCTTTGAGTCCATTCGATAACAAATGACGAAAACGGACGGTTTTCTCAGGTTTTTACTACATATGAACACTTTTCACATTCTCCCGTGCAACTCGGCTGCTAGTTACCCTTTCATGCAGGATCTTAAGGTCCTAGCTCATGGCCAAGGCACCAAAGCCAAATAAAAAGTCAATAATCGGTACCTAAAACTTGAATTGTACTACTTCTTACTCGCTTTTACATCAGCTTAGAAGCTTCATCGGTGTTCTACTATGGTGCTTTAAGTGTCTCCGAATACCGCAGCACGCGACATAGCTTTGCAGGCGATAAGTACAACCGTTTCAGTGAGAAGATCGGCCAATGTGACGATCTGGCTTTAAGTCGATTCGATAACAAATGACAAAAACGGACGGATTTCTCAGCTTTTTACTACATATGAACACTTTTCAAATTCTCCCGTGCAACTCGGCTCGTAGTCCTCCTTTCATGCAGACTCTTAAGGTTCTAGCTCATGTCCAAGGCACCAAAGCCAGCTAAAAAGTCAATAATCTAACCTAAAACTTGATTTGTTCTACTTCTTACTGGCTATTACATCAACTTAGAAGCTTCATCTGTGTTCTACTATGGTGCTTTTGGTGTCTGCGCATACCGCAGCATGCGACATAGTTTGGCAGACGGTAAGTACAACCGTTTCAGAGAGAAGAGCGGCCAATGTGACGATCTGGCTTTGAGTCCATTCGATAACAAATGACGAAAACGGACGGTTTTCTCAGGTTTTTACTACATATGAACACTTTTCACATTCTCCCGTGCAACTCGGCTGCTAGTTCCCCTTTCATGCAGGATCTTAAGGTCCTAGCTCATGGCCAAGGCACCAAAGCCAGCTAAAAAGTCAATAATCGGTACCTAAAACTTGAATTGTACTACTTCTTACTCGCTTTTACATCAGCTTAGAAGCTTCATCGGTGTTCTACTATGGTGCTTTTAGTGTCTCCGCATACCGCAGCACGCGACATAGCTTTGCAGACGATAAGTACAACCGTTTCAGAGAGAAAAGCGGCCAATGTGACGATGTGGCTTTAAGTCGATTCTATAACAAATGACGAAAACGGACGGATTTCTCAGGTTTTTACTACATATGAACACTTTTCATATTCTCTCGTGCAACTCGGCTGCTAGTCCTCCTTTAATGCAGAATCTTAAGGTCCTAGCTCAAGTCCAAGGCACCAAAGCCTGCTAAAAAGTCAATAATCGATACCTAAAACTTGAATTTTACTACTTCTTACTGGCTATTACATCAACTTTGAAGCTTCATCTGTGTTCTACTATGGTGCTTTTAGTGTCTCCGCATACCGCAGCACGCGACATAGCTTTGCAGACGATAAGTACAACCGTTTCAGAGAGAAGAGCGGTCAATGTGACGATCTGGCTTTGAGTCCATTCGATAACAAATGACGAAAACGGACGGATTTCTCAGGTTTTTACTACATATGAACACTTGTCACATTCTTCCGTGCAACTCGGCTGCTAGCCCTCCTTAAATGCAGAAACATAAGGTCCTAGCTCATGTCCAAGACACCAAAGCCAGCTAAAATGTCAATAATCGATACCTAAAACTGGAATTGTACTATATCTTACTGGCTATTACATCAACTTAGAAGCTTCATCTGTGTTCTGCTATGGTGCTTTTAGTGTCTCCGCATACCGCAGCACGCCACATAGCTTTGCAGACGATGAGTACAAATGTTTCAGGGAGAAGAGCGGCCAATGTGACGACCTGGCTTTACGTCGATTCGATAACAAATGACGAAAACGGACGGATTTCTCAGCTTTTTACTACAGATGAACACTTTTCACATTCTCCCGTGCAACTCGGCTGCTAGTCCTCCTTTCATGCAAAATCATAAGGTCCTACCTCATGTCCAAGGCACTAAAGCCAGATAAAAAGTCGATAATCGATACCTAAAACTTGATTTGTACTACTTCTTACTGGCTATTACATCAACTTAGAAGCTTCATCTGTGTCCTACTATGGTGCTTTTGGTGTCTGCGCATACAGCAGCATGCGACATAGTTTAGCAGACGGTATGTACCACCGTTTCAGAGAGAAGGGCGGCCAATGTGACGATCTCGCTTTGAGTCCATCGATAACAAATGACTAAAACGGACGGTTTTCTCAGGTTTTTACTACATATGAACACTTTTCACATTCTCCCGTGCAACGCGGCTACTAGGCCTCCTTTCATGCAGATTTTGAAGGTCCAAGTTCATGTCCAAGGCACCAAAGCCAGCTAAAAAGTCAATAATCGATACCTAAATCTTGAATTGTTCTACTTCTTAATGGCTATTACATCAACTTAGAAGCTTCATCTGTGTTCTACTACGGTGCTTTTAGTGTCTCCGCATACCGCAGCACGCGACATAGCTTTGCAGACGATAAGTACAACCGTTTCAGAGAGAAAAGCGGCCAATGTGACGATCTGGCTTTAAGTCGATTCTATAACAAATGACGAAAACGGACGGATTTCTCAGGTTTTTACTACATATGAACACTTTTCACATTCTCTCGTGCAACTCGGCTGCTAGTCCTCCTTTCATGCAGAATCTTAAGGTCCTAGCTCAAGTCCAAGGCACCAAAGCCTGCTAAAAAGTCAATAATCGATACCTAAAACTTGATTTGTACTACTTCTTACTGGCTATTACATAAACTTAGAAGCTTCATCTGTGTTCTACTATGGTGCTTTTAGTGTCTCCGCATACCGCAGCACGCGACATAGCTTTGCAGACGATAAGTACAACTGTTTCAGAGAGAAGGGCGGCCATTGTGACGACTTGGCTTTAAGTCGAATCGATAGCAAATGGCGAAAACGGACGGATTTCTCAGGTTTTTACTGCATATGAACACTTTTCACATTCTCCCGTGCAACGCGGCTGCTAGTCCTCCTTTCATGCAGAATCTTAAGGTCCTAGCTCATGTCCAAGGCACCAACGCCAGCTAAAAAGTCAATAATCGATACCTAAAACTTGAATTGTAAAACTTCTTATTCGCTTTTACATCAACTTAGAAGCTTCATCTGTGTTCTACTATGGTGCTTTTAGTGTCTCCGAATACCGCAGCACGCGACATAGCTTTGCAGACGATAAGTACAGCCGTTTCAGAGAAAAGAGCGGCCAATGTGATGATCTGGCTTTGATTCCATTCGATAACAAAAGACGAAAACGGACTGATTTCTCAGGTTTTTACTACATATGAACACTTTTCACATTCTCCCATGCAACTCCGCTGCTAGTCCTCCTCTCATGCAGAATCTTAAGGTCCTAGCTCATGTCCAAGGCACCAAAGGCAGCTAAGAAGTCAATTATCGATACCTAAAACTTGAATTGTACTACTTTTTACTGGCTATTACATCAAGTTAGAAGCTTCATCTGTGTTCTACTATGGTGCTTTTAGTGTCTCAGAATACCGCAGCACGCGACATAGCTTTGCAGACGATAAGTACTACCGTTTCAGAGAGAAGAGCGGCCAATGTGACGATCTGGCTTTATGTCTATTCGATATCAAATGACAAAAAGGGACAGATTTCTCAGGTTTTTACTACATATGAACACTTTTCACATTCTCCCGTGCAACTCGGCTTCTAGTCCTCCTTTCATGCTGAATCTTTAGGTCCTAGCTCATGTCCAAGGCACCAAAGCCAGCAAAAAAGTCAATAATCGAGACCTAAAACTTGAATTGTACTACTACTTACTGGCTATTACATCATCTTAGAAGCTTCATCTGTGTTCTACTGTGGTGCTTTTAGTGCCTCCGCATACCGCAGCACGCGACATAGCTTTGCAGACGATAAGTACAACCGTTTCAGAGAGAAGAGCGGCCAATGTGACGACCTGGCTTTAAGTCGATTCCATAACAAATGACGAAAACGGACGGAATTCTCAGGTTTTTACTACATATGAACACTTTCCACATTCTCCCATGCAACGCGGCTGCTAGTCCTCCTTTCATGCAGAATCTTAAAGTCCTAGCTAATGTCCAAGGCACCAAAGCCAGCTAAAAAGTCAATAATCGATATGTAAAACTTGAATTGTACTACTTCTTATTGGCAATTACATCAACTTAGAAGCTTCATCTGTGTTCTACTATGGTGCTTTTAGTGTCTCCACATACCACAGCCCCCGACATAGCTTTGCAGACGATAAGTACAACCGTTTCAGAAAGAAGAGCGGCCAATGTAACGACCTGGCTTTAAGTCGATTCGATAACAAATGACGAAAACGGATGGATTTCTCAGGTTTTTACTACATATGAACACTTTTCACATTCTCCCGTGCAACTCGGCTGCTAGTCCTCCTTTCATGCAGAATCCTAAGGTCCTAGCTCATGTCCAAGGCACCAAAGCCAGCTAAAAAGTCAATACTCGATACGTAAAACTTGAATTGTACTACTTCTTACTGGCAATTACATCAACTTAGAAGCTTCATTTGTGTTCTACTATCGTGCTTTTAGTGTATCCGCATACCGCAGCACCCGACATAGATTTGCAGACGATAAGCACAACCGTTTCAGAGAGAAGAGCGGCCAATGTGACGATCTGGCTTTAAGTCGATTCGATAACAAATGACGAAAACGGACGGATTTCTCATTTTTTTACTACACACGAACACTTTTCACATACTCCCGTGCAACGCGGCTGCTAGTCCTCCTTTCATACAGAATCTTAAGTTTCTAGCTCATGTCCAAGGCGCCAAAGATGGATAAAAAGTCAATAATCGATACCTAAAACTTGAATTGTACTACATCTTACTGGCTATTACATCAACTTAGAAGCTTCATCTGTGTTCTACTATGGTGCTTTTAGTGTCTCCACACACCGCAGCACGCGACATAGCTTGGCAGACGATAAGTACAACCGTTTCAGAGAGAAGAGCGGCCAATGTGACGATCTGGCTTTAAGTCTATTCGATATCAAATGACAAAAAGGGACAGATTTCTCAGGTTTTTACTACATATGAACACTTTTCACATTCTCCCGTGCAACTCGGCTGCTAGTCCTCCTTTCATGCTGAATCTTTAGGTCCTAGCTCATGTCCAAGGCACCAAAGCCAGCAAAAAAGTCAATAATCGAGACCTAAAACTTGAATTGTACTACTACTTACTGGCTATTACATCATCTTAGAAGCTTCATCTGTGTTCTACTGTGGTGCTTTTAGTGCCTCCGCATACCGCAGCACGCGACATACCTTTGCAGACGATAAGTACAACCGTTTCAGGAGAAGAGCGGCCAATGTGACGATCTGGCTTTAAGTCGATTCGATAACACAAGACGAAAACGGACGGCTTTCTCAGGTTTTTACTACATATGAACATTTTTCACATTCTCCCATGCAACTCGGCTGCTAGTCCTCCTTTCATGCAGAATCTTAAGGTCTTAGCTCATGTCCAAGGCACCAAACCCAGCTCAAAAATCAATAATCGATACCTAAAACTCCAATTGTACTACTTCTTACTGGCTATTACATCAACTTAGAAGCTTCATCTGTTTTCTACTATGGTGCTTTTAGTTTCTCCGAACGCCGCAGCATGCGACATAGCTTTGCAGACGATAAGTACAACCGTTTCAGAGAGAAGAGCGCCAATGTGATGATCTGGCTTTAAGTCGATTCGATAACAAATGACGAAAACGGACGGATTTCTCAGGTTTTTATTACATATGAACACTTTTCACATTCTCCCGTGCAACTCGGCTGCTAGTCCTCCTTTCATGCAGAATCTTAAGGTCCTAGCTCATGTCGAAAGAACAAAAGCCAGCTAAAAAGTTAATAATCGATACCTAAAACTTGAATTGTACTACTTCTACTGGCTATTACATCAACTTAGAAGCTTCATCTGTGTTCTACTATGGTGCTTTAAGTGTCTCCGCATACCGCCTCACGCGACATAGCTTTGCAGACGATAAGTACAACCGTTTCAGAGAGAAGAGCGGCCAATGTGACGACCTGGCTTTAAGTCGATTCCATAACAAATGACGAAAACGGACGGAATTCTCAGGTTTTTACTACATATGAACACTTTCCACATTCTCCCATGCAACGCGGCTGCTAGTCCTCCTTTCATGCAGAATCTTAAAGTCCTAGCTAATGTCCAAGGCACCAAAGGAAGCTAAAAAGTCAATAATCGATATGTAAAACTTGAATTGTACTACTTCTTACTGGCAATTACATCAACGTAGAAGCTTCATCTGTGTTCTACTATGGTGCTTTTAGTGTCTCCACATACCACAGTCCCGACATAGCTTTGCAGACGATAAGTACAACCGTTTCAGAAAGAAGAGCGGCCAATGTAACGACCTGGCTTTAAGTCGATTCGATAACAAATGACGAAAACGGATGGATTTCTCAGGTTTTTACTACATATGAACACTTTTCACATTCTCCCGTGCAACTCGGCTGCTAGTCCTCCTTTCATGCAGAATCCTAAGGTCCTAGCTCATGTCCAAGGCACCAAAGCCAGCTAAAAAGTCAATAATCGATACGTAAAACTTGAATTGTACTACTTCTTACTGGCAATTACATCAACTTAGAAGCTTCATCTGTGTTCTACTATCGTGCTTTTAGTGTATCCGCATACCGCAGCACCCGACATAGATTTGCAGACGATAAGCACAACCGTTTCAGAGAGAAGAGCGGCCAATGTGACGATCTGGCTTTAAGTCGATTCGATAACAAATGACGAAAACGGACGGATTTCTCATTTTTTTACTACACATGAACACTTTTCACATACTCCCATGCAACGCGGCTGCTAGTCCTCCTTTCATACAGAATCTTAAGTTCCTAGCTCATGTCCAAGGCGCCAAAGAAGGATAAAAAGTCAATAATCGATACCTAAAACTTGAATTGTACTATATCTTACTGGCTATTACATCAACTTAGAAGCTTCATCTGTGTTCTACTATGGTGCTTTTAGTGTCTCCACACACCGCAGCACGCGACATAGCTTTGCAGACGATAAGTACAACCGTTTCAGAGAGAAGAGCGGCCAATGTGACGATCTGGCTTTAAGTCTATTCGATATCAAATGACAAAAAGGGACAGATTTCTCAGGTTTTTACTACATATGAACACTTTTCACATTCTCCCGTGCAACTCGGCTGCTAGTCCTCCTTTCATGCTGAATCTTTAGGTCCTAGCTCATGTCCAAGGCACCAAACCCAGCTCAAAAATCAATAATCGATACCTAAAACTTCAATTGTACTACTTCTTACTGGCTATTACATCAACTTAGAAGCTTCATCTGTGTTCTACTATGGTGCTTTTAGTGTATCCGCATACCGCAGCACGCGACATAGCTTTGCAGACGATAAATGTGACCGTTTCAGACAGAAGTGCGGCCAATGTGACGATCTGGCTTTAAGTCGATTCGATAAAAAATGACGAAAACGGACGGATTTCTCAGGTTTTATTGCATATGAACACTAATCACATTCTCCCATGCAACGCGGCTGCTACTCCTCCTTTCATGCAAAATCTTAAGTTCCTAGCTCATGTCCAAAGCACCAAAGAAGGGTAAAAAGTCAATAATCGATACCTAAAACTTGAATTTTACTACTACTTACTGGCTATTACATCAACTTTGAAGCTTCATCTGTGTTCTACTAGGGTGCTTTTAGTGTCTCCGCATACCGCGGCACGCGACATAGCTTTGCAGACGATAAGTACAACCGTTTCAGGAGAAGAGCGGCCAATGTGACGATCTGGCTTTAAGTCGATTCGATAACAAATGACGAAAACGGATGGATTTCTCAGGTTTTTACTACATATGAACACTTTTCACATTCTCCCGTGCAACTCGTCTGCTAATCCTCCATTCATGCAGAATCCTAAGGTCCTAGCTCATGTCCAAGGCACCAAAGCCAGCTAAAAAGTCAATAATCGATACCTAAAACTTGAATTGTACTACATCTTACTGGCTATTACATCAACTTAGAAGCTTCATCTGTGTTCTACTATGGTGCTTTTAGTGTCTCCGCATACCGCAGCACCCGACATAGCTTTGCAAACGATAAGTACAACCGTTTCAGAGAGAGGAGCGGCCAATGTGACGATCTGGCTTTCAGTCGATTCGATAACAAATGACGAAAACTGACTTATTTCTTAGGTTTTTACTACATATGAACACTTTTCACATTCTCCCATGCAACGCGGCTGCTAGTCCACCTTTCATGCACAACCTTAAGGTCCTAGCTCATGTCCCAGGCACCAAAGCCAGCTAAAAAGTCAATAATCGATACCTAAAACTTGAATTGAACTACATCTTACTGGCTATTACATCAACTTAGAAGCTTCATCTGTGTTTTACTATGGTGCTTTTAGTGTCTAAGCATACCGCAGCAAGCGACATAGCTTTGCAGACGATAAGTACAACCGTTTCAGAGAGAAGAGCGGCCTATGTGACTATCTAGCTTAAAGTCGATTCGATAACAAATGACGAAAACGGATGGATTTCTCAGGTTTTTACTACATATGAACGCTTTTCACATTCTCCCATGAATCTCGGCTGCTAGTCCTCCTTTCATGCACAATCTTAAGGTGATATCTCATGTCCTAGGCACCAAAGCCAACTAAAAAGTCAATAATCGATACCTAAAACTTGAATTGTACTACTTCCTACTGGCTATTACATCAACTTAGAAGCTTCATCTGTGTTCTAGTATGGTGCTTTTAGTGTCTCCGCATACCACAGCAAGCGACATAGCTTTGCAGACGATAAGTACAACCGTTTCAGGAATAGAGCGGCCAATGTGACGATCTGGCTTTAAGTCGATTCGATAACAAATGACGAAAACGGACGGATTTCTCAGGTTTTTACTACACATGAATACATTTCACATACTCCCGTGCAACGCGTCTGCTAGTCCTCCTTTCATGCAGAATCTTAGGGTCTTAGCTCATCTCCAAGGCACCAAACCCAGCTCAAAAATCAATAATCGATACCTAAAACTTGAATTCTACTACTTCTTACTGGCTATTACATCAACTTAGAAGCTTCATCTGTTTTCTACTATGGTGCTTTTAGTTTATCCGAACACCGCAGCATGCGACATAGCTTTGCAGACGATAAGTACAACCGTTTCAGAGAGAAGAGCGCCAATGTGACGATCTGGCTTTAAGTCGATTCGATAACAAATGACGAAAACGGACGGATTTCTCAGGTTTTTATTACAGATGAACACTTTTCACATTCTCCCGTGCAACTCGGCTGCTAGTCCTCCTTTCATGCAGAATCTTAAGTTACTAGCTCATGTCCAAGGCGCCAAAGATGGATCAAAAGTCAATAATCGATACCTAAAATTTGAATTGTACTACATCTTACTGGCTATTACATCAACTTAGAAGCTTCATCTGTGTCTACTATGGTGCTTTTAGTGTCTCCGCATACCGCGGCACGCGACATAGCTTTGCAGACGATAAGTACAACCGTTTCAGGAGAAGAGCGGCCAATGTGACGATCTGGCTTTAAGTCGATTCGATAACAAATGACGAAAACGGATGGATTTCTCAGGTTTTTACTACATATGAACACTTTACACATTCTCCCGTGCAACGCGGCTGCTAGTTCTCCTTTCATACAGAATCTTAAGTTCCTAGCTCATGTAGAAGGCGCCAAAGAAGGATAAAAAGTCAATAATCGATACCTAAAACTTGAATTGTACTACGTCTTACTGGCTATTACATCAACTTAGAAGCTTCATCTGTGTTCCACTATGGTGCTTTTAGTGTCTCCACACACCGCAGCACGCGACATAGCTTGGCAGACGATAAGTACAACCGTTTCAGAGAGAAGAGCGGCCAATGTGACGATCTGGCTTTAAGTCTATTCGATATCAAATGACAAAAAGGGACAGATTTCTCAGGTTTTTAGTCATATGAACACTTTTCACACTCTCCCGTGCAACTCGGCTGCTAGTCCTCCTTTCATGCTGAATCTTTAGGTCCTAGCTCATGTCCAAGGCACCAAAGCCAACAAAAAAGTCAATAATCGAGACCTAAAACTTGAATTGTACTACTACTTACTGGCTATTACATCATCTTAGAAGCTTCATCTGTGTTCTACTGTGGTGCTTTTAGTGCCTCCGCATACAGCAGCACGCGACATACCTTTGCAGACGATAAGTACAACCGTTTCAGGAGAAGAGCGGCCAATGTGACGATCTGGCTTTAAGTCGATTCGATAACAAATGACGAAAACGGACGGATTTCTCAGGTTTTTATTACATATGAACACTTTTCACATTCTCCCGTGCAACTCGGCTGCTAGTCCTCCTTTCATGCAGAATCTTAAGGTCCTAGCTCATGTCGAAAGAACAAAAGCCAGCTAAAAAGTTCATAATCGATACCTAAAACTTGAATTGTACTACTTCTACTGGCTATTACATCAACTTAGAATCTTCATCTGTGTTCTACTATGGTGCTTTAAGTGTCTCCGCATACCGCAGCACGCGACATAGCTTTGCAGACGATAAGTACAACCGTTTCAGAGAGAAGAGCGGCCAATGTGACGACCTGGCTTTAAGTCGATTCCATAACAAATGACGAAAACGGACGGAATTCTCAGGTTTTTACTACATATGAACACTTTCCACATTCTCCCATGCAACGCGGCTGCTAGTCCTCCTTTCATGCAGAATCTTAAAGTCCTAGCTAATGTCCAAGGCACCAAAGGCAGCTAAAAAGTCAATAATCGATATGTAAAACTTGAATTGTACTACTTCTTACTGGCAATTACATCAACGTAGAAGCTTCATCTGTGTTCTACTATGGTGCTTTAAGTGTCTCCGCATACCGCAGCACGCGACATAGCTTTGCAGACGATAAGTACAACCGTTTCAGAGAGAAGAGCGGCCAATGTGACGACCTGGCTTTAAGTCGATTCCATAACAAATGACGAAAACGGACGGAATTCTCAGGTTTTTACTACATATGAACACTTTCCACATTCTCCCATGCAACGCGGCTGCTAGTCCTCCTTTCATGCAGAATCTTAAAGTCCTAGCTAATGTCCAAGGCACCAAAGGCAGCTAAAAAGTCAATAATCGATATGTAAAACTTGAATTGTACTACTTCTTACTGGCAATTACATCAACGTAGAAGCTTCATCTGTGTTCTACTATGGTGCTTTTAGTGTCTCCACATACCACAGTCCCGACATAGCTTTGCAGACGATAAGTACAACCGTTTCAGAAAGAAGAGCGGCCAATGTAACGACCTGGCTTTAAGTCGATTCGATAACAAATGACGAAAACGGATGGATTTCTCAGGTTTTTACTACATATGAACACTTTTCACATACTCCCGTGCAACGCGGCTGCTAGTCCTCCTTTCATGCTGAATCTTTAGGTCCTAGCTCATGTCCAAGGCACCAAATCCAGCAAAAAAGTCAATAATCGAGACCTAAAACTTGAATTGTACTACTACTTACTGGCTATTACATCATCTTAGAAGCTTCATCTGTGTTCTACTGTGGTGCTTTTAGTGCCTCCGCATACCGCAGCACGCGACATACCTTTGCAGACGATAAGAACAACCGTTTCAGGAGAAGAGCGGCCAATGTGACGATCTGGCTTTAAGTCGATTCGATAACAAATGACGAAAACGGACGGATTTCTCAGGTTTTTATTACATATGAACACTTTTCACATTCTCCCGTGCAACTCGGCTGCTAGACCTCCTTTCATGCAGAATCTTAAGTTACTAGCTCATGTCAAAGGCGCCAAAGAAGGATAAAAAGTCAATAATCGATACCTAAAACTTGAATTGTACTACATCTTACTGGCTATTACATCAACTTAGAAGCTTCATCTGTGTTCTACTATGGTGCTTTTAGTGTATCCGCATACCGCAGCACGCGACATAGCTTTGCAGACGATAAATGTGACCGTTTCAGACAGAAGTGCGGCCAATGTGACGATCTGGCTTTAAGTCGATTGGATAAAAAATGACGAAAACGGACGGATTTCTCAGGTTTTATTACATATGAACACTAATCACATTCTCCCATGCAACGCGGCTGCTACTCCTCCTTTCATGCAAAATCTTAAGTTCCTAGCTCATGTCCAAAGCACCAAAGAAGGGTAAAAAGTCAATAATCGATACCTAAAACTTGAATTTTACTACTACTTACTGGCTATTACATCAACTTTGAAGCTTCATCTGTGTTCTACTAGGGTGCTTTTAGTGTCTCCGCATACCGCGGCACGCGACATAGCTTTGCAGACGATAAGTACAACCGTTTCAGGAGAAGAGCGGCCAATGTGACGATCTGGCTTTAAGTCGATTCGATAACAAATGACGAAAACGGATGGATTTCTCAGGTTTTTACTACATATGAACACTTTTCACATTCTCCCGTGCAACTCGTCTGCTAATCCTCCATTCATGCAGAATCCTAAGGTCCTAGCTCATGTCCAAGGCCCCAAAGCCAGCTAAAAAGTCAATAATCGATACCTAAAACTTGAATTGTACTACATCTTACTGGCTATTACATCAACTTAGAAGCTTCATCTGTGTTCTACTATGGTGCTTTTAGTGTCTCCGCATACCGCAGCACCCGACATAGCTTTGCAAACGATAAGTACAACCGTTTCAGAGAGAGGAGCGGCCAATGTGACGATCTGGCTTTCAGTCGATTCGATAACAAATGACGAAAACTGACTTATTTCTTAGGTTTTTACTACATATGAACACTTTTCACATTCTCCCATGCAACGCGGCTGCTAGTCCACCTTTCATGCACAACCTTAAGGTCCTAGCTCACGTCCCAGGCACCAAAGCCAGCTAAAAAGTCAATAATCGATACCTAAAACTTGAATTGAACTACATCTTACTGGCTATTACATCAACTTAGAAGCTTCATCTGTGTTTTACTATGGTGCTTTTAGTGTCTAAGCATACCGCAGCAAGCGACATAGCTTTGCAGACGATAAGTACAACCGTTTCAGAGAGAAGAGCGGCCTATGTGACTATCTAGCTTAAAGTCGATTCGATAACAAATGACGAAAACGGAAGGATTTCTCAGGTTTTTACTACATATGAACGCTTTTCACATTCTCCCATGAAACTCGGCTGCTAGTCCTCCTTTCATGCACAATCTTAAGGTGATATCTCATGTCCTAGGCACCAAAGCCAACTAAAAAGTCAATAATCGATACCTAAAACTTGAATTGTACTACTTCCTACTGGCTATTACATCAACTTAGAAGCTTCATCTGTGTTCTAGTATGGTGCTTTTAGTGTCTCCGCATACCACAGCAAGCGACATAGCTTTGCAGACGATAAGTACAACCGTTTCAGGAATAGAGCGGCCAATGTGACGATCTGGCTTTAAGTCGATTCGATAAGAAATGACGAAAACGGACGGATTTCTCAGGTTTTTACTACACATGAATACATTTCACATACTCCCGTGCAACGCGTCTGCTAGTCCTCCTTTCATGCAGAATCTTAGGGTCTTAGCCCATCTCCAAGGCACCAAACCCAGCTCAAAAATCAATAATCGGTACCTAAAACTTGAATTCTACTACTTCTTACTGGCTATTACATCAACTTAGAAGCTTCATCTGTTTTCTACTATGGTGCTTTTAGTTTATCCGAACACCGCAGCATGCGACATAGCTTTGCAGACGATAAGTACAACCGTTTCAGAGAGAAGAGCGCCAATGTGACGATCTGGCTTTAAGTCGATTCGATAACAAATGACGAAAACGGACGGATTTCTCAGGTTTTTATTACAGATGAACACTTTTCACATTCTCCCGTGCAACTCGGCTGCTAGTCCTCCTTTCATGCAGAATCTTAAGTTACTAGCTCATGTCCAAGGCGCCAAAGAAGGATCAAAAGTCAATAATCGATACCTAAAATTTGAATTGTACTACATCTTACTGGCTATTACATCAACTTAGAAGCTTCATCTGTGTCTACTATGGTGCTTTTAGTGTCTCCGCATACCGCGGCACGCGACATAGCTTTGCAGACGATAAGTACAACCGTTTCAGGAGAAGAGCGGCCAATGTGACGATCTGGCTTTAAGTCGATTCGATAACAAATGACGAAAACGGATGGATTTCTCAGGTTTTTACTACATATGAACACTTTTCACATTCTCCCGTGCAACTCGTCTGCTAATCCTCCATTCATGCAGAATCCTAAGGTCCTAGCTCATGTCCAAGGCACCAAAGCCAGCTAAAAAGTCAATAATCGATACCTAAAACTTGAATTGTACTACATCTTACTGGCTATTACATCAACTTAGAAGCTTCATCTGTGTTCTACTATGGTGCTTTTAGTGTCTCCGCATACCGCAGCACCCGACATAGCTTTGCAAACGATAAGTACAACCGTTTCAGAGAGAAGAGCGGCCAATGTGACGATCTGGCTTTCAGTCGATTCGATAACAAATGACGAAAACTGACTGATTTCTTAGGTTTTTACTACATGTGAACACTTTTCACATTCTCCCATGCAACGCGGCTGCTAGTCCACCTTTCATGCACAACCTTAAGGTCCTAGCTCATGTCCCAGGCACCAAAGCCAGCTAAAAAGTCAATAATCGATACCTAAAACTTGAATTGAACTACATCTTACTGGCTATTACATCAACTTAGAAGCTTCATCTGTGTTTTACTATGGTGCTTTTAGTGTCTAAGCATACCGCAGCAAGCGACATAGCTTTGCAGACGATAAGTACAACCGTTTCAGAGAGAAGAGCGGCCTATGTGTCTATCTAGCTTAAAGTCGATTCGATAACAAATGACGAAAACGGAAGGATTTCTCAGGTTTTTACTACATATGAACGCTTTTCACATTCTCCCATGAAACTCGGCTGCTAGTCCTCCTTTCATGCACAATCTTAAGGTGATGTCTCATGTCCTAGGCACCAAAGCCAACTAAAAAGTCAATAATCGATACCTAAAACTTGAATTGTACTACTTCCTACTGGCTATTACATCAACTTAGAAGCTTCATCTGTGTTCTAGTATGGTGCTTTTAGTGTCTCCGCATACCACAGCAAGCGACATAGCTTTGCAGACGATAAGTACAACCGTTTCAGGAATAGAGCGGCGAATGTGACGATCTGGCTTTAAGTCGATTCGATAACAAATGACGAAAACGGACGGATTTCACAGGTGTTTACTACACATGAACACATTTCACATACTCCCGTGCAACGCGTCTGCTAGTCCCCCTTTCATGCAGAATCATAGGGTCTTAGCTCATCTCCAAGGCACCAAACCCAGCTCAAAAATCAATAATCGATACCTAAAACTTGAATTGTACTACTTCTTACTGGCTATTACATCAACTTAGAAGCTTCATCTGTTTTCTACTATGGTGCTTTTAGTTTATCCGAACACCGCAGCATGCGACATAGCTTTGCAGACGATAAGTACAACCGTTTCAGAGAGAAGAGCGCCAATGTGACGATCTGGCTTTAAGTCGATTCGTTAACAAATGACGAAAACTGACGGATTTCTCAGGTTTTTATTACAGATGAACACTTTTCACATTCTCCCGTGCAACTCGGCTGCTAGTCCTCCTTTCATGCAGAATCTTAAGTTACTAGCTCATGTCCAAGGCGCCAAAGAAGGATAAAAAGTCAATAATCGATACCTAAAATTTGAATTGTACTACATCTTACTGGCTATTACATCAACTTAGAAGCTTCATCTGTGTCTACTATGGTGCTTTTAGTGTCTCCGCACACCGCAGCACGCGACATAGCTTTGCAGACGATAAGTACAACCGTTTCAGAGAGAAGAGCGGTCAATGTGACGATCTGGCTTTAAGTCGATTCGATAACAAATGACGAAAACGGACGGATTTCTCAGGTTTTATTACATATGAACACTATTCACATTCTCCCTTGCAACGCGGCTGCTACTCCTCCTTTCATGCAAAACCTTAAGACCCTAGCTCATGTCCAAAGCACCAAAGAAGGGTAAAAAGTCAATAATCGATACCTAAAACTTGAATTTTAATACTACTTACTGGCTATTACATCAACTTAGAAGCTTCATCTGTGTTCTACTAGGGTGCTTTTAGTGTCTCCGCATACCGCAGCACGCGACATAGCTTTGCAGACGATAAGTACAACCGTTTCAGAGGGAAGAGCGGCCAATGTGACGATCTGGCTTTAAGTCGATTCGATAACAAATGAGGAAAACGGACGCATTTCTGAGGTTTTTACTACAAATGAACACTTTTCACATTCTCCCGTGCAACTCGGCTGCTAGTCCTCCTTTCATGCAGAATCTCAAGGTCCAAGCTCATGTCCAAGGCACCAAAGCCAGCTAAAAAGTCATTAATGGATACCTAAAACTTAAATTGTATTACATTTTACTGGCTATTACATCAACATAGAAGCTTCATCTGTGTTCTACTATGGTGCTTTTAGTGTATCCGCATACCGCAGCACGCGACATAGCTTTGCAGACGATAAGTACAACCGTTTCAGACAGAAGTGCGGCCAATGTGACGATCTGGCTTTAAGTCGATTCGATGACAAATGCCGAAAACGGACGGATTTCTCAGGTTTTATTACATATGAACACTATTCACATTCTCCCATGCACCGCGGCTGCTAGTCCTCCTTTCATGCAAAATCTTAAGTTCCTAGCTCATGTCCAAAGCACCAAAGAAGGGTAAAAAGTCAATAATGGATACCTAAAACTTGGTTTTTACTACTTTTTACTGGCTATTACATCAACTTCGAAGCTTCATCTGTGTTCTACTAGGGTGCTTTTAGTTCTCCGCATACCGCAGCACGCGACATAGCTTTGCAGACCATAAGTACAACCGTTTCAGAGAGAAGAGCGGCCAATGTGACGATCTGGCTTTAAGTCGATTCGATTACAAATGACGAAAACGGACGGATTTCTCAGGTTTTTACTACATATGAACACTTTTCATATTCTCCCGTGCAACTCGGCTGCTAGTCCTCCTTTCATGCAGAATCTCGAGGTCCTAGCTCATGTCCAAGACACCAAAGCCACTTTAAAAGTCAACAATCGATACCTAAAACTTGAATTGTACTACTTCTTACTGGCTATTACATCAACTTAGAAGCTTCATCTGTGTTCTACTATGGTGCTTTTAGTGTCTCCGCATACCGCAGCACGCGACATAACTTTGCAGACGATGAATGTAACCGTTTCTGACAGAAGTGCGGCTAATGTGACGATCGGGCTTTAAGTCCATTCAGTGACAAATGACGAAAACAGACGGATTTCTCAGGATTTTACTACATATGAACACTTTTCACATTCTCCCTTTCAACGCGGCTGCTAGTTCTCATTTCATGCAAAATCTTAAGTTCCTAGCTCATGTCCAAGGCACCAAAGAAGGGTAAAAAGTCAATAATCGATACCTAAAACTTGAATTGTACTACTTCCTACTGGCTATTACATCAACTTAGAAGCTTCATCTGTGTTCTACTATGGTGCTTTTAGTGTCTAAGCATACCGCAGCAAGCGATATAGCTTTGCAGACGATAAGTACAACCGTTTCAGAGAGAAGAGCGGCCAATGTGACGACCTGGCTTTAAGTCGATTCGATAACAAATGACGACAACGGACGGATTTCTCAGGTTTTTACTACATATGAACACTTTTCAAATTCTCCCATGAATCTCGGCTGCTAGTCCTCTTTTCATGCACAATCTTAAGGTAATATCTCTTGTCCTAGGCACCAAAGCCAACTAAAAAGTCAATAATCGACACCTAAAACTTGAATTGGACTACTTCTTACTGGCTATTACATCAACTTAGAAGCTTCATCTGTGTTCTAATATGGTGCTTTTAGTGTCTCCACATACCGCAGCAAGCGAGATAGCTTTGCAGACGATAAGTACAACCGTTTCAGACAGAAGAGCGGCCAATGTGACGAGCAGGCTTTAAGTTGATTCGATAACAAATGACGAATACGGACTGATTTCTCAGGTTTTTACTACACATGAACACTTTTCACATACTCCCGTGCAACGCGACTGCTAGTCCTCCTTTCATGCAGAATCTTAAGGTCTTAGCTCATGTCCAAGGCACCAAACCCAGCTCAAAAATCAATAATCGATACCTAAAACTTGAATTGTACTACTTCTTACTGGCTATTACATCAACGTAGAAGCTTCATCTGTGTTCTACTATGGTGCTTTTAGTGTCTACGCATACCGCAGCACGCGACATAGCTTTGCAGACGATAAGTACAACCGTTTCAGAGAGAAGAGCGGCCAATGTGACGACCTGGCTTTAAGTCGATTCGATAACAAATGACGAAAACGGACGGATTTCTCAAGTTTTTACTACATATGAACCCTTTTCACATACTCCCGTGCAACTTGGCTGCTAGTCTTCCTTTCATTCAGAATCTTAAGGTCCTAGCTCATGTCCAAGGCACCAAAGCCAGCTAAAAAGTCAATAATCGATACCTCAATCTTGAACTCTACTACTTCTTACTGGCTATTACATCAACTTAGAAGCTTCATCTGTGTTCTACTATGGTGCGTGTAGTGTCTCCGCATACCGCAGCATGCGACATAGCTTTGCAGACGATAAGTACAACCGTTTCAGAGAGAAGAGCGGCCAATGTGACGATCTGGCTTTAAGTCGATTCGATAACAAATGACAAAAAGGGACGGATTTCTCAGGTTTTTACTACATATGAACACTTTTCACATTCTCCCGTTCAACTCGGCAGCTAGTCCTCTTTCATGCAGAATCTTAAGGTCCTAGCTCATGTCCAAGCCACCAAAGAAGGGTAATAAGTCAATAATCGATAACTAAAACTTGAATTGTACTACTTCCTACTGGCTATTACGTCAACTTAGAAGCTTCATCTGTGTTCTACTATGGTGCTTTCAGTGTTTCCGCACACCGCAGCACGTGACATAGCTTTGCAGACGATAAGTACAACCGTTTCAGAGAGAAGAGCGGCCAATGTGACGATCTGGGTTTAAGTCGATTCGATAACAAATGACAAAAAGGGACGGATTTCTCAGGTTTTTACTACATATGAACACTTTTCACATTCTCCCTTTAACGCGGCTGCTAGTTCTCATTTCATGCAAAATCTTAAGTTCCTAGCTCATGTCCAAGGCACCAAAGAAGGGCAAAAAGTCAATAATCGATACCTAAAACTTGAATTCTACTACTTCTTACTAGCTATAACATCAACTTAGAAGCTTCATCTGTGTTCTACTATGGTGCTTTTAGAGTCTCCGGCTACCGCAGCACGCGACATAACTTTGCAGACGATGAGTGTAACCGTTTCTGACAGAAGTGCGTCTAATGTGACGATCTGGCTTTAAGTCCATTCGATAACAAATGACGAATACGGACGGATCTCTCAGGTTTTTACAACATATGAAAACTTTTCACATTCTCCCGTGCAACGCGGCTGCTAGTCCTCCTTTCATGGAAAACCTTTAGTCCCTAGCTCATGTCCAAGGCGCCAAAGAAGGGTAAAAAGTCAATAATCGATACCTAAAACTTGAATAGTACTACTTCTTTCTTGCTATTACATCAACTTAGAAGCTTCATCTGTGTTCTACTATGGTGCTTTTAGTGTCTCCGCATACCGCAGCAAGCGACATAGCTTTGCAAACTATAAGTACAACCAGTTCAGAGAGAAGAGCGGCCAATGTGACGATCTGGCTTTAAGTCGATTCGATAACAAATGACGAATACGGACGGATTTCTCAGGTTTTTACTACATATGAACCCTTTTCACATACTCCCGTGCAACTCGGCTGCTAGTCCTCCTTTCATGCAGAATCTTAAGGTCCTAGCTCATGTCCTAGGCACCAAAGCCAGCTAAGAAGTCAATAATCGATACCTAAAACTTGAACTCTACTACTTCTTACTGGCTATTACATCAACTTAGAAGCTTAATCTGTGTTCTACTATGGTGCGTGTAGTGTCTCCACATACCGCAGCATGCGACATAGATTTGCAGACGATAAGTACAACCGTTTCAGAGAGAAGAGCGGCCAATGTGACGATCTGGCTTTAAGTCGATTCGATAACAAATGACAAAAAGGGACGGATTTCTCAGGTTTTTACAACATATGAACACTTTTCACATTCTCCCTTGCAACGCGGCTGCTAGTTCTCATTTCATGCAAAATCTTAAGTTCCTAGCTCATGTCCAAGGCATCAAAGAAGGGCAAAAAGTCAATAATTGATACCTAAAACTTTAATTCAACTACTTCTTACTGGCTATTACATCACCTTAGATGGTTCATCTGTGTTCTACTACGGTGCTTTTAGTGTCTCCGCATACCGCAGCACGCGACATAACTTTGCAGACGATGAATATAACCGTTTCTGACAGAAGTGCGGCTACTGTGACGATCTGGCTTTAAGTCGATTCAGTGACAAATGACGAAAACAGACGGATTTCTCAGGATTTTACTACATATGAACACTTTTCACATTCTCCCTCTCAACGCGGCTGCTAGTTCTCATTTCATGCAAAATCTTAAGTTCCTAGCTCATGTCCAAGGCACCAAAGAAGGGTAAAAAGTCAATAATCGATACCTAAAACTTGAATTCTACTACTTCTTACTAGCTATAACATCAACTTAGATGCTTCATCTGTGTTCTACTATGGTGCTTTTAGTGTCTCCGAATACCGCAGCACGCGTCATAGCTTTGCAGACGATAAATGTAACAGTTTTAGAGAGAAGAGCGGCCAATGTGACGATCTGAGTTTAATTCGATTCGATAACAAATTACGAAAACGGACGGATTTCTCAGGTTTTTACAACATATGAACACTTTTGACATTCTCCCGTGCAACGAGGTTGCTAGTCCTCCTTTCATGCAAAACCTTAACTTCCTAGCTCATGTCCAAGGCCCCAAAGCCAGCTAAAAAGACAATAATCGATACCTAAAACTTGAATTGTACTACTTCTTACTGGCTATTACTTTAACTTAGAAGCTTCATCTCTGTTCTACTATGGTGCTTTTAGTGTCTCCACATACCGCAGCACGCGACATAAGTTTGCAGACGATAAATGTAAAAGATTCAGACAGAAGAGCGGCCAATCTGACGATCTGGCTTTAAGTCGATTCGATAGGAAATGACGAAAGCGGACGGATTTCTCAGGTTTTTACTACATATGAACACTTTTATCATCCTCCCATGCAACGCGGCTGCTAGTCCCCCTTTCATGCAAAATCTTAAGTTCCTAGCTCATATCCAAGGCAGCAATGAAGGGTAAAAAGTCAATAATCGACACATAAAACTTGAATTGTATTACATTTTACTGGCTATTACATCTACTTAGAAGCTTCATCTGTGTTCTACTATGGTGCTTTTAGAGCCTCCGCATACCGCAGCACGCGACATAGCTTTGCAGACTTAAAATGCAACCGTTTCTGAGAGAAGAGCGGCCAATGTGACAATTTGGCTGTAAATCGATTCGATAACAAATGACGAAAACGGACGGATTTCTCAGGTTTTTACTACATATGAACACTTTTCACATTCTCCCATGCAACGCGGCTGCTAGTCCCCCTTTCATGCATAATCTTAAGTTCCTAACTCATGTCCAAGGCATCAAAGAAGTGTAAAAAGTCAAAAATCGACACCTAAAAATTGAATTGTATTACATTTTACTGGCTATTACATCATTTTAGAAGCTTCATCTGTGTTCTACTATGGTGCTTTTAGTGTATCCGCATAATGCAGCACGCGTCATAGCTTTGCAGACGATAGATGTAACCGTTTCAGATTGAAGAGCGGCCAATGTGACGATCTGGCTTTGAGTCGATTCGATATCAAATGACGAAAACGGACGGATTTCTCAGATTTTACTACACAGGAACACTTTTAACATTTCCCATGCATCTCGGCTGCTAGTCCTTATTTCATGCAAAATCTTAAGTTCCTAGCTCATGTCCAAGGCACCAAAGAAGGGTAATAAGTCAATAATCGATAACTAAAACTTGAATTGTACTACTTCCTACTGGCTATTACATCAACTTAGAAGCTTCATCTGTGTTCTACTATGGTGCTCTTAGTGTCTCCGCATACCGCAGCACGCGACATAACATTGCGGACGATAAATGTAACCGTTTCTGACAGAAGAGCGGCCAATGTGACGATCTGGCTTTAAGTCGATTCGTCGACAAATGACAGAAAGGGACGGATTTCTCAGGTTTTTACTACATATGAACACTTTTCACATTCTCCCTTGCAACGCGGCTGCTAGTTCTCATTTCATGCAAAATCTTAAGTTCCTAGCTCATGTCCAAGGCATCAAAGAAGGGCAAAAAGTCAATATTTGATACCTAAAACTTTAATTCTACTCCTTCTTACTGGCTATTACATCATCTTAGATGGTTCATCTGTGTTCTACTATGGTGCTTTTAGAGTCTCCGCCTACCGCAGCACGAGACATAACTTTGCAGACGATGAATGTAACCGTTTCTGACAGAAGTGCGGCTAATGTGGCGATCTGGCTTTAAGTCTATTCGATAACAAATGACGAATACGGACGGATTTCTCAGGTTTTTACAACATATGAACACTTTTCCCATTCTCCCGTGCAACGCGGCTGCTAGTCCTCCTTTCATGGAAAACCTTAAGTCCCTTGCTCATGTCCAAGGCGCCAAAGAAGGGTAAAAAGTCAATAATCGATACCTAAAACTTGAAGTGTACTACATCTTACTGGCTATTACATCAACTTAGAAGCTTCATCTGTGTTCTACTATGGTGCTTTTAGTGTCTCCGCATACCGCAGCACGTGACATAGCTTTGCAGACGATAAGTACAACCGTTTCAGAAGGGAAGGGCGGCCAATGTGACGACCTCACGTTAAGTCGATTTGATAACAAATGACGAAAACGGACGGATTTCTCAGGTTTTTACTACATATGAACACTATACACATTCTCCCGTGCAACGCGGCTGCTAGTCCTCCTTTCATGCAGAATCTTAAGGTCCTAGCTCATGTCCAAGGCACCATTGGAGGGCAAAAAGTCAATAATCGATACCTAAAACTTGAATTGTACTACTTCTAACTGGCTATTACATCACCTTAGAAGGTTGATCTGTGTTCTACTATGGTGCTTTTAGTGTCTCCGCATACCGCAGCACGCGACATAACTTTGCAGACGATGAATGTAACCGTTTCCGACAGAAGTGCGGCCAATGTGGCGATCTGGCTTTAAGTCGATTCGATAACATATGACGAAAACAGACGTATTTCTCAGGTTTTTACTACATATGAACACTTTTAACATTCTGCCATGCAACGCGGCTGCTAGTCCCCCTTTCATGCAAAATCTTAAGTTCCTAACTCATGTCCAAGGCAGCAAAGAAGGGTAAAAAGTCAATAATCGACACCTAAAACTTGAATTGTATTACATTTTACTGGCTAATACATCAACTTAGAAGCTTCATCTGTGTTCTACTATGGTGCTTTTAGTGTATCCGCATACCGCAGCACGCGACATAGCTTTGCAGACGATAAATGTAACCGTTTCAGACAGAAGTGCGGCCAATGTGACGATCTGGCTTTAAGTCGGTTCGATAACAAATGACAAAAAGGGACGGATTTCTCAGGTTTTTACTACATATGAACACTTTTATCATTCTCCCATGCAACGCGGCTGCTAGTCCCCCTTTCTTGCAAAATCTTCAGTTAATAACTCATGTCCAAGGCTGCAAAGAAGGGTAAAAAGTCAATAATCGACACCTAAAACTTGAATTGTATTACATTTTACTGGCTATTACATCTACTTAGAAGCTACATCTGTGTTCTACTATGGTGCTTTTAGAGCCTCCGCATACCGCAGCACGCGACATAGCTTTGCTGACGATAAATGCAACCGTTTCTGAGAGAAGAGCGGCCAATGTGACAATCTGGCTTTAAGTTGATTCGATAACAAATGACGAAAACGGACGGATTTCTCAGGTTTTTACTACATATGAACACTTTTATCATGCTCCCATGCAACGCGGCTGCTAGTCCCCCTTTCATGCAAAATCTTAAGTTCCTAACTCATGTCCAAGGCAGCAAAGAAGTGTAAAAAGTCAATAATCGACACCTAAAACTTGAATTGTATTACATTTTACTGGCTATTACATCAACTTAGAAGCTTCATCTGTGTTCTACTATGGTGCTTTTAGTGTATCCGCATACCGCGGCACGCGACATATCTTTGCAGACGATAAATGTAACCGTTTCAGACAGAAGTGCGGCCAATGTGACGATCTGGCTGTAAGTCGGTTCGATAACAAATGACAAAATTGGACGGATTTCCCACGTTTTTACTACATATGAACACATTTACCATTCTCCCTTGAAACGCGGCTGGTAGTCCTCCTTTCATGCAGAATCGTAAGGTCCTAGCTCATGTCCAAGGCACCAAAGAAGGGCAAAAAGTCAATAATCGATAACTAAAACTTCAATGGTACTACTTCTTACTGGCTATTACATCACCTTAGAAGGTTCACCTGTGTTCTACTATGGTGCTTTTAGTGTCTCCGCATACCGCAGCACGCGAAATAACTTTGCAGACGATGAATGTAACCGTTTCCGACAGAAGTGCGGCCAATGTGACGATCTGGCTTTAAGTCGATTCGATAACAAATGACGAAAACAGACGGATTTCTCAGGTTTTTACTACATATGAACACTTTTCACATTCTCCCGTGCAACGCGGCTGCTAGTCCTCCTTTCATGGAAAACCTTAAGTCCCTAGCTCATGTCCAAGGCGCCAAAGAAGGGTAAAAAGTCAATAATCGATACCTAAAACGTGAAGTGTACTACATCTTACTGGCTATTACATCAACTTTGAAGCTTCATCTGTGTTCTACTATGGTGCTTTTAGTGTCTCCGCATACCGCAGCACGCGACATAGCTTTGCAGACGATAAGTACAACCGTTTCAGAGAGAAGAGCGCCAATGTGACGATCTGGTTTTACGTCGATTCGATAGCAAATGACGAAAACGAACGGATTTCTCAGGTTTTTACTACATATGAACACTTTTCACATTCTCCCGTGCAACTCGGCTGCTAGTCATCCTTTCATGCAGAATCTTAAGGTCCTAGCTTATGTCCTAGGCACCAAAGCCAGATAAAAAGTCAATAATCGATACCTAAAACTTGAATTGTACTACTTCTTACTGGCTATAACAACAACTTAGAAGCTTCATCTGTGTTCCACTATGGTGCTCTTAGTGTCTCCACATACCGCAGCACGCGACATAGCTTTGCAGACGATAAGTACAACCGTTTCAGAGAGAAGAGCGGCCAATGTGACGATCTGGCTTTAAGTCGATTCGATAACAAATGACGAAAACGGACGGATTTCTCAAGTTTTTACTACATATGAACCCTTTACACATACTCCCGTGCAACTCGGCTGCTAGTCCTCCTTTCATGCAGAATCTTAAATTCCTAGCTCATGTCCAAGGCACCAAAGCCAGCTAAAAAGTCAATAATCGATACCTAAAACTTTAACTCTACTACTTCTTACTGGCTATTACATCAACTTAGAAGCTTCATCTGTGTTCTACTATGGTGGTTTTAGTGTCTCCACATACCGCAGCACGCGACATAGCTTTGCAGACAATAAGTACAACCGATTCAGAGAGAAGAGCGACCAATGTGACGATCCGGGTTTAAGTCGATTCGATAACAAATGACAAAAAGTGACGGATTTCTCAGGTTTTTACAACATGTGAACACTTTTCACATTCTCCCTCGCAACGCGGCTGCTAGTTCTCATTTCATGCAAAATCTTAAGTTCCTAGCTCATGTCCAAGGCACCAAAGAAGGGTAAGAAGTCAATAATCGATACCTAAAACTTGAATTCTACTACTTCTTACTAGCTATAACATCAACTTAGAAGCTTCATCTGTGTTCTACTATGGTGCTTTTAGTGTCTCCGAATACCGCAGCACGCGTCATAGCTTTGCAGACGATAAATGTAACCGTTTTAGAGAGAAGAGCGGCCAATGTGACGATCTGAGTTTAAATCGATTCGATAACAAATTACGAAAACGGACGGATTTCTCAGGTTTTTACAACATATGAACACTTTTGACATTCTCCCGTGCAACGAGGTTGCTAGTCCTCCTTTCATGCAAAACCTTAACTTCCTAGCTCATGTCCAAGGCCCCAAAGCCAGCTAAAAAGACAATAATCGATACCTAAAACTTGAATTGTACTACTTCTTACTGGCTATTACATCAACTTAGAAGCTTCATCTGTGTTCTACTATGGTGCTCTTAGTGTCTCCGCATACCGCAGCACGCGACATAAATTTGCAGACGATAAATGAAAAAGATTCAGACAGAAGAGCGGCCAATGTGACGATCTGGCTTTAAGTCGATTCGATAAGAAATGACGAAAGCGGACGGATTTCTCAGGTTTTTACTACATATGAACACTTTTATCATTCTCCCATGCAACGCGGCTGCTAGTCCCCCTTTGATGCAAAATCTTAAGTTCCTAACTCATATCCAAGGCAGCAAAGAAGGGTAAAAAGTCAATAATCGACACATAAAACTTAAATTGTATTACATTTTAGTGGCTATTACATCTACTTAGAAGCTTCATCTGTGTTCTACTATGGTGCTTTTAGAGCCTCCGCATACCGCAGCACGCGACATAGCTTTGCAGACTTAAAATGCAACCGTTTCTGAGAGAAGAGCGGCCAATGTGACAATTTGGCTGTAAATCGATTCGATAACAAATGACGAAAACGGACGGATTTCTCAGGTTTTTACTACATATGAACACTTTTCACATTCTCCCATGCAACGCGGCTGCTAGTCCCCTTTCATGCAAAATCTTAAGTTCCTAACTCTTGTCCAAGGCATCAAAGAAGTGTAAAAAGTCAATAATCGACACATAAAAATTGAATTGTATTACATTTTACTGGCTATTACATCAAATTAGAAGCTTCATCTGTGTTCTACTATGGTGCTTTTAGTGTATCCGCATACCGCAGCACGCGTCATAGCTTTGAAGACGATAAATGTAACCGTTTGAGATTGAAGAGCGGCCAATGTGACGATCTGGCTTTGAGTCGATTCGATATCAAATGACGAAAACGGACGGATTTCTCAGATTTTACTACACAGGAACACTTTTCACATTTCCCATGCATCTCGGCTGCTAGTTCTCATTTCATGCAAAATCTTAAGTTCCTAGCTCATGTCCAAGGCACCAAAGAAGGGTAATAAGTTAATAATCGATAACTAAAACTTGTCTTGTACTACTTCCTACTGCCTATTACATCAACTTAGAAGCTTCATCTGTTTTCTACTATGGTGCTCTTAGTGTCTCCACATACCGCAGCACGCGACATATCTTTGCGGACGATAAATGTAACCGTTTCTGACAGAAGTGCGGCTAATGTGACGATCTGGCTTTAAGTCGACTCGGTGACAAATGACAAAAAGGGACGGATTTCTCAGGTTTTTACTACATATGAACACTTTTCACATTCTCCCTTGCAACGCGGCTGCTAGTTCTCATTTCATGCAAAATCTTAAGTTCCTAGCTCATGTCCAAGGCATCAAAGAAGGGCAAAAAGTCAATATTTGATACCTAAAACTTTAATTCTACTCCTTCTTACTGGCTATTACATCACCTTAGACTGTTCATCTGTGTTCTACTATGGTGCTTTTAGAGTCTCCGTCTACCGCAGCACGCGACATAACTTTGCAGACGATGAATGTAACCGTTTCTGACAGAAGTGCGTCTAATGTGACGATCTGGCTTTAAGTCTATTCGATAACAAATGACGAATACGGACGGATTTCTCAGGTTTTTACAACATATGAACACTTTTCACATTCTCCCGTGCAACGCTGCTGCTAGTCCTCCTTTCATGGAAAACCTTAAGTCCCTAGCTCATGTCCAAGGCGCCAAAGAAGGGTAAAAAGTCAATAATCGATACCTAAAACTTGAAGTGTACTACATCTTACTGGCTATTACATCAACTTAGAAGCTTCATTTGTGATCTATTATGGTGCTTTTAGTGTCTCCGCATACCGCAGCACGCGACATAGCTTTGCAGACGATAAGTACAACCGTTTCAGAGAGAAGAGCGCCAATGTAACGATCTGGTTTTACGTCGATTCGATAGCAAATGACGAAAACGAACGGATTTCTCAGGTTTTTACTACATATGTACACTTTTCACATTCTCCCGTGCAACTCGGCTGCTAGTCATCCTTTCATGCAGAATCTTAAGGTCCTAGCTTATGTCCTAGGCACCAAAGCCAGATAAAAAGTCAATAATCGATACCTAAAACTTGAATTGTACTACTTCTTACTGGCTATAACAACAACTTAGAAGCTTCATCTGTGTTCCACTATGGTGCTCTTAGTGTCTCCACATACCGCAGCACGCGATATAGCTTTGCAGACAATAAGTACAACCATTTCAGAGAGAAGAGCGACCAATGTGACGATCCGGGTTTTAGTCGATTCGATAACAAATGACAAAAAGGGACGGATTTCTCAGGTTTTTACTACATATATACTCTTTTTACAATCTCCCTTGCAACGTGGCTGCTAGTCCTCCTTTCATGCAAAATCTTAAGTTCCTAGCTCATGTCCAAGGCACCAAAGAAGGGTAAAAAGTCAATAGTCGATACCTAAAACTTGAATAGTACTACTTCTTTCTTGCTATTACATCAACTTAGAAGCTTCATCTGTGTTCTACTATGCTGCTTTTAGTGTCTCCGCATACCGCAGCAAGCGACATAGCTTTGCAAACTATAAGTACAACCGATTCAGAGAGAAGAGCGGCAAATGTGACGATCTGGCTTTACGTCGATTCGATAACAAATGACGAATACGGACGGATTTCTCAGGTTTTTACTACATGTGAACCCTTTTCACATACTCCCGTGCAACTCGGCTGCTAGTCCTCCTTTCATGCAGAATCTTAAGGTCCTAGCTCATGTCTAAGGCACTAAAGACAACTAAAAAGTTAATAATCGATACCTAAAACTTGAATTGTACTACTTCTTACTGGCTATTACATCAACTTAGAAGCTTCATCTGTGTTCTACTATGGTGCTTTTAGTGTCTCCGCATACCGCAGCACGCGACATAAATTTGCAGACGATAAATGTAAAAGATTCAGACAGAAGAGCGGCCAATGTGACGATCTGGCTTTAAGTCGATTCGATAAGAAATGACGAAAGCGGACGGATTTCTCAGGTTTTTACTACATATGAACACTTTTCACATTCTCCCTTGCAACGCGGCTGCTAGTTCTCATTTCATGCAAAATCTTAAGTTCCTAGCTCATGTCCAAGGCATCAAAGAAGGGCAAAAAGTCAATAATTGATACCTAAAACTTTAATTCAACTACTTCTTACTGGCTATTACATCACCTTAGATGGTTCATCTGTGTTCTACTACGGTGCTTTTAGTGTCTCCGCATACCGCAGCACGCGACATAACTTTGCAGACGATGAATGTAACCGTTTCTGACAGAAGTGCGGCCAATGTGACGATCTGGCTTTAAGTCGATTCAGTGACAAATGACGAAAACAGACGGATTTCTCAGGATTTTACTACATATGAACACTTTTCACATTCTCCCTTTCAACGCGGCTGCTAGTTCTCATTTCATGCAAAATCTTAAGTTCCTAGCTCATGTCCAAGGCACCAAAGAAGGGTAAAAAGTCAATAATCGATACCTAAAACTTGTATTCTACTACTTCTTATTAGCTATAACATCAACTTAGAAGCTTCATCTGTGTTCTACTATGGTGCTTTTAGTGTCTCCGAATACCGCAGCACGCGTCATAGCTTTGCAGACGATAAATGTAACCGTTTTAGAGAGAAGAGCGGCCAATGTGACGATCTGAGTTTAATTCTATTCGATAACAAATTACGAAAACGGACGGATTTCTCAGGTTTTTACAACATATGAACACTTTTGACATTCTCCCGTGCAACGAGGTTGCTAGTCCTCCTTTCATGCAAAACCTTAACTTCCTAGCCCATGTCCAAGGCCCCAAAGCCAGCTAAAAAGACAATAATCGATACCTAAAACTTGAATTGTACTACTTCTTACTGGCTATTACTTCAACTTAGAAGCTTCATCTGTGTTCTACTATGGTGCTTTTAGTGTCTCCGCATACCGCAGCACGCGACATAAATTTGCAGACGATAAATGTAAAAGATTCAGACAGAAGAGCGGCCAATGTGACGATCTGGCTTTAAGTCGATTCGATAAGAAATGACGAAAGCGGACGGATTTCTCAGGTTTTTACTACATATGAACACTTTTATCATCCTCCCATGCAACGCGGCTGCTAGTCCCCCTTTCATGCAAAATCTTAAGTTCCTAACTCATATCCAAGGCAGCAAAGAAGGGTAAAAAGTCAATAATCGACACCTAAAAATTGAATTGTATTACATTTTACTGGCTATTACATCAACTTAGAAGCTTCATCTGTGTTCTACTATGGTGCTTTTAGTGTATCCGCATACCGCAGCATGCGTCATAGCTTTGCAGACGATAGATGTAACCGTTTCAGATTGAAGAGCGGCCAATGTGACGATCTGGCTTTGAGTCGATGCGATATCAAATGACGAAAACGGACGGATTTCTCAGATTTTACTACACAGGAACACTTTTCACATTTCCCATGCATCTCGGCTGCTAGTCCTCATTTCATGCAAAATCTTAAGTTCGTAGCTCATGTCCAAGGCATCAAAGAAGGGCAAAAAGTCAATATTTGATACCTAAAACTTTAATTCTACTCCTTCTTACTGGCTATTACATCATCTTTGATGGTTCATCTGTGTTCTACTATGGTGCTTTTAGTGTCTCCGCATACCGCAGCACGCGACATAGCTTTGCAGACAATAAATGTAACCGTTTCAGACAGAAGTGCGGCCAATGTGACGATCTGGCTTTAAGTCGGTTCGATAACAAATGACAAAAAGGGACGGATTTCTCAGGTTTTTACTACATATGAACACTTTTATCATTCTCCCATGCAACGCGGCTGCTAGTCCCCCTTTCATGCAAAATCTTCAGTTAATAACTCATGTCCAAGGCTGCAAAGAAGGGTAAAAAGTCAATAATCGACACCTAAGACTTGAATTGTATTACATTTTACTGGCTATTACATCAACTTAGAAGCTTCATCTGTGTTCTACTATGGTGCTCTTAGTGTCTCCGCATACCGCAGCACGCGACATAAATTTGCAGGCGATAAATGAAAAAGATTCAGACAGAAGAGCGGCCAATGTGACGATCTGGCTTTAAGTCGATTCGATAACAAATGACGAAAACAGACGGATTTCTCAGGTTTTTACTACATATGAACACTTTTCACATTCTCCCTTGGAACGCGACTGCTAGTTCTCATTTCATGCAAAATCTTTAGATCCTAGCTCATGTCCAAGGCACCAAAGAAGGGTAAAAAGTCAATAGTCGATACCTAAAACTTGAATTGTTCTACTTCTTACTAGCTATAACATCAACTTAGAAGCTTCATCTGTGCTCTACTATGGTGCTTTTAGTGTCTCCGAATACCGCAGCACGCGTCATAGCTTTGCAGACGACAAATGTAACAGTTTCAGAGGGAAGGGCGGCCAATGTGACGACCTCGCGTTAAGTCGATTTGATAACAAATGACGAAAACGGACGGATTTCTCAGGTTTTTGCTACATTTGAACACCTTACACATTCTCCCGTGCAACACGGCTGCTAGGCCTCCTTTAATGCAGAATCCTAAGGTCCTAGCTTATGTCCAAGGCACCAAAGGAGGGCAAAAAGTCAATAATCGATAACTAAAACTTGAATGGTACTACTTCTTACTGGCTACTACATCACCTTAGAAGGTTCATCTGTGTTCTACTATGGTGCTTTTAGTGTCTCCGCATACCGCAACACGCGACATAACTTTGCAGACGATGGATGTAACCGTTTCCGACATAAGTGCGTCCAATGTGACGATCTGGCTTTAAGTCGATTCGATAACAAATGACGATAACAGACGGATTTCTCAGGTTTTTACTACATATGAACACCTTTCACATTCTCCCTTGGAACGCGGCTGCTAGTTCTCATTTCATGCAAAATCTTAAGATCCTAGCTCATGTCCAAGGCACCAAAGAAGGGTAAAAAGTCAATAATCGATACCTAAAACTTGAATTGTTCTACATCTTACTAGCTATAACATCAACTTAGAAGCTTCATCTGTGTTCTACTATGGTGCTTTTAGTGTCTCCGAGTACCGCAGCACGCGTCATAGCTTTGCAGACGGTAAATGTAACCGTTTCAGAGAGAAGAGCGGCCAATGTGACGATCTGGCTTTAAGTCTGTTCGATAACAAATGACGAATACGGACAGATTTCTCAGGTTTTTACAACATATGAACACTTTTCACATTCTCCCGTACAACGCGGCTTTTAGTCCTCCTTTCATGCTGAATGTTAAGGTCCTAGCTCATGTCCAAAGCACCAAAGCCAGCTTAAATGTCAATAATCGATACCTAAAACTTGAATTGTACTACTCCTTACTGGGTGTTACATCAACTTAGAAGCTTCATCTGTGTTCTACTATGGTGCTTTTAGTGTCTCCGCATATCGCAGCACGCGACATAGCTTTGCACACGATAAATGTAACCGTTTCAGAGGGAAGAGCGGCCAATGTGACGATCTCGCTTTAAGTCGATTTGATAACAAATGACGAAAACGGACGGATTTCTCAGGTTTCTACTACATATGAACACTTTACCCATTCTCCCGTGCAACTCGGCTGCTAGTCCTCCTTTCATGCAGAATCTTAAGGTCCTAGCTCACGTCCAAGGCACCAAAGCCAGCTTAAAAGTCAATAATCGATACCTAAAACATGAATTGTACTACTTCTTACTGGCTATTACATCACCTTAGAAGTTTCATCTGTGTTCTACTATGGTGCTTTTAGTGTCTCCCCATACGGCAGCACGCGACATAACTTTGCAGACGATGAATGTAACCGTTTCCGACAGATGTGCGGCCAATGTGACGATCTGGCTTTAAGAAGATTCGATAACAAATGACGAAAACAGACGGATTTCTCAGGGTTTTACTACATATGAACACTTTTCACATTCTCCCATGCAACGCGGGTGATAGTCCTCCTTTCATGCAAAATCTTAAGTTCCTAGCTCATGTCGAAGGTGCCAAAGAAGGGTAAAAAGTCAATAATCGATATCTAAAACTTGAGTTGTACTACATCTTACTGGCTATTACATCAACTTAGAGGCTTCATCTGTGTTCTACTATGGTGCTTTTAGTGTCTCCACATACCGCAGCACGCGACATAGCTTTGCAGACGATAAATGCAACCGTTCCTGAGAGAAGAGCGGCAAATGTGACAATCTGGCTTTAAGTCGATACGATAACAAATGACGAAACGGACGGATTTCTCAGGTTTTTACTACATATGAACACATTTCACATTCTCCCTTGAAGCGCGGCTGCTAGTCCTCCTTTCATGCAGAATCTTATGGTCCTAGCTCATGTCCAAGGCACCAAAGAAGGGCAAAAAGACAATAATCGATAACTAAAACTTGAATGGTACTACTTCTTACTTTCTATTACATCACCTTAGAAGGTTCATGTGTGTTCTACTATGGTGCTTTTAGTGTCTCCGCATACCGCAGCACGCGACATAACTTTGCAGACGATGAATGTAACCGTTTCCGACATAAGTGCGTCCAATGTGGCGATCTGGCTTTAAGTCGATTTGATAACAAATGACGATAACAGACGGATTTCTCAGGTTTTTACTACATATGAACACTTTTCACATTCTCCCTTGCAACGCGGCTGCTAGTTCTAATTTCATGCAAAATCTTAAGATCCTAGCTCATGTCCAAGGCGCCAAAGAAGGGTAAAAAGTCAATAATCGATACCTAAAACTTGAAGTGTACTACATCTTGTTGGCTATTACATCAACTTAGAAGCTTTATCTGTGTTCTACTATGGTGCCCTTAGTGTCTCCACATACCGCAGCACGCGACATAGCTTTGCAGAAGATAAGTACAACCGTTTCAGAGAGAAGAGCGGATAATGTGACGATCTGGCTTTAAGTCTATTCGATAACAAATGACGAATACGGACGGATTTCTCAGGTTTTTACAACATATGAACACTTTTCACATTCTAACGTGCAACTCTGCTGCTAGTCCTCCTTTCATGCTGAATCTTAAGGTCCTAGCTCATGTCCAAGGCACCAAAGCCAGCTTAAAAGTCAATAATCGATACCCAAAACTTGAATTGTACTACTTCTTACTGGGTATTACATCACCTTAGAAGGTTCATCTGTGTTCTACTATGGTGCTTTTAGTGTCTCCCCATACGGCAGCACGCGACATAACTTTGCAGACGATGAATGTAACCGTTTCCGACAGATGTGCGGCCAATGTGACGATCTGGCTTTAAGAAGATTCGATAACAAATGACGAAAACAGACAGATTTCTCAGGGTTTTACTGCATATGAACACTTTTCACATTCTCCCATGCAACGCGGCTGCTAGTCCTCCTTTCATGCAAAATCTTAAGTTCCTAGCTCATGTCCAAGGTGCCAAAGAAGGGTAAAAAGTCAATAATCGGTATCTAAAACTTGAATTGTACTACATCTTACTGGCTATTACATCTACTTAGAAGCTTCATCTGTGTTCTACTATGGTGCTTTTAGTGTCTCCGCATACCGCAACACGTGACATAGCTTTGCAGACGATAAGTACAACCGTTTCAGAGAGAAGAGCGGAAAATGTGACGATGTGGCTTTAAGTCGATTCGATAACAACTGACGAAAACAGACGGATTTCTCAGGTTTTTATTACATATGAACACTTTTTTCATTCTCCCATGCAACGCGGCTGCTAGTCCTCCTTTCAATGAAAATCTTAAGTTCCTAGCTCATGTCCAAGGCGCCAAAGAAGAGTAAAAAGTCAATAATCGATACCTAAAACTTGAATTCTACTACATCCAACTGGCTATTACATCACCTTAGATGGTTCATCTGTGTTACACTATGGTGCTTTTTGTGTCTTCACATACCGCAGCACGCGACATAGCTTTGCAGACGATAAATGCAACCGTTCCTGAGAGAAGAGCGCCAAATGTGACAATCTGGCTTTAAGTCGATTCGATAACAAATGACGAAAACGGACGGATTTCTCAGGTTTTTACTACATATGAACACATTTCACATTCTCCCATGAAACGCGGCTGCTAGTCCTCCTTTCATGCAGAATCTTAAGGTCCTAGCTCATGTCCAAGGCACCAAGGAAGGGCAAAAAGACAATAATCGATAACTAAAACTTGAATGGTACTACTTCTTACTGGCTATTACATCACCTTAGAAGGTTCATCTGTGTTCTACTATGGTGCTTTTAGTGTCTCGGCATACCACAGCACGCGACATAGCTTTGCAGACGATAAATGTAACCGTTTCAGAGGGAAGAGCGGCCAATGTGAAGACCTCGCGTTAAGTCGATTTGATAACAAATGACGAAAACGGACGGATTTCTCAGGTTTTCACTACATATGAACACTTTACACATTCTCCCGTGCAACGCGGCTGCTAGTCCTCCTTTCATGCTGAATGTTAAGGTCCTAGCTCATGTCCAAGGCACCAAAGCCAGCTTAAATGTCAATAATCGATACCTAAAACTTGAATTGTACTACTCCTTACTGGCTGTTACATCAACTTAGAAGCTTCATCTGTGTTCTACTATGGTGCTTTTAGTGTCTCCGCATATCGCAGACGCGACATAGCTTTGCACACGATAAATGTAACCGTTTCAGAGGGAAGAGCGGCCAATGTGACGATCTCGCTTTAAGTCGATTTGATAACAAATGACGAAAACGGACGGATTTCTCAGGTTTCTACTACATATGAAACACTGTACGCATTCTCCCGTGCAACTCGGCTGCTAGTCCTCCTTTCATGCAGAATCTTAAGGTCCTAGCTCATGTCCAAGGCACCAAAGCCAGCTTAAAAGTCAATAATCGATACCTAAAACTTGAATTGTACTACTTCTTACTGGGTATTACATCACCTTAGAAGGTTCATCTGTGTTCTACTATGGTGCTTTTAGTGTCTCCCCATACGGCAGCACGCGACATAACTTTGCAGACGATGAATGTAACTGTTTCCGACAGAAGTGCGGCCAACGTGACGATCTGGCTTTAAGAAGATTCGATAACAAATGACGAAAACAGACGGATTTCTCAGGGTTTTACTACATATGAACACTTTTCACATTCTCCCATGCAACGCGGCTGCTAGTCCTCCTTTCATGCAAAATCTTAAGTTCCTAGCTCATGTCCAAGGTGCCAAAGAAGGGTG